>NW_020230520.1:0-167500 GCF_003227715.2 Harpegnathos saltator | reverse complement strand
GATAAAGAGGCGATGGAACGAGCTAAAAATATATATGCATCGCGAGTCATGTTTATTCACCGTATGATTCGTACTCGAGTTAAGCATTGAAATAACCTGCGCGCCGATACGAACGAATAATAACGCGGACGAGTGTTTTTGCAGCGTCGCCGTTTGGAATACGGCCGCAGAAGAACGCTCCTCCGATATCCCGGGATTCAGAGCGACTCGCAAACTGAGAAATCCCAAGCGAAATCGACCTCCAGCCGGATGCGCGCCAGCGGCTTTTTCATCGATCAATAATTTTCATAGTGTATCGCGCGCGCGCGCGCGCGCGGCGCACCTTTCTTCGCGAGCGTGTATGCTCACGGAATGCATAAGAAGAATGGGTATAGACGAAGCGACCGTCGAGCTCTCTATCCGGCGCACATTCATCGTTGCAAAACCGCGATGCGCATGCAACGCGGTCCGAGGCGCGCAGCTCCGCAAAAATGCGCAACGAAGCCAAGGGCAACCTCGCGTCCCTACGCTATCGCGAGAGCTCTGCCTCTGAGCTCGCCGCACATGTGTGTGTGTGTGTGTGTGTGTGTGTGTACGTGTGCGGTAGTGATGGGCGACCTTGCTTCAAAGCAAATGTGCTCAAACTTTCCGCGAAAATCGACTCTGCGTGTACTTAACTTATGCGTATGTTATTCATTGATCAATCTATCTCCGCGATAAAGTTACCTCAAACTGGGTCGTTCACCTTCACATAGCCTTTGCGCTGACTCCCCTCTTACTCCCCTTCTGTTAATTTTTGTAATTTTTCAAAGACTTTGTAACAAAAAGTATGCACTAGGAAAAATGTATTGTTGCGTGAACCAAAATTTTGTTGTAACAACAAAATAATCCGGTTAAAATATGCCTAACAAGACTGTTTAATTCCTGTAAATAAATATTTTAATATTTATTTACAGGAATTAATATTTGTAAATAAATATTTGCTTATGGTTTGTCCGTATAACATAATACTTTTGTTATAGCAACCAAAAAGCTTCAGCTTCATATGAATTTTGTTAAAAATACTATAATTTTTTCTTAATATATAAAATATAAACACAGAATGCACAGAAAGGCAAAATAGTATCCATTCGGTGTTATATTAGTTTATATAAAATAATATTTCGTTATAATGTAATTGTTATGGACAAAATAACCAAAATGCTTAATTTTTATATATGAAGTCCAAGAACCAAATCATTTAGTCTACAGAACAAAGCAGAGAAATATATTTAGTTGAGACAACTAAATATTTTGTTATATAAAACAAGATATTTGGTTGCTGTTAAAAAATGCCTCAACTAAACAGTTTTGTTAGAGATACTAAATAATTTTTCCTAGTGTGCGGCTTTCTTATTCTATATAGTGTCCCTAAGACACTAGCGAGTGCAACAAAAGTGTGCACCGATCACAATTTGTTATAAAGCACTCCGCGGTACTCAAGCAGAATTCTCGGCCGTATCTTTCTCTTTTGTCATTAACATTTCTTTGACCAGATTACACATCGCGCGCAAGGGGGACCAGTTATAATTTCCCGATAAGCCGAAAATTGGATTGTCCGCAAGGGCGCAGGGCGCAGGGCGCGCGCGCGCGCGCGCGCGCGACCGCGACTTTCGATTTTCTCTCGGCTTTCTCGAGGGAGGAAGCTCAAGAAGTCCGCTCGCGTAGCGACCGGATATGAAGCTCATTACCGACACGTCGGAGATCCGGCCGCGCTCCGTAAATCCGTCTTCGATCATCCCGCCGGTACGCACGCATAATACGAGACGTACGCCCCGAAGACGATCCCCGCGTCGGGCGAATCCTCCGTGCGTGACCGACGTATAGAGTTACGCGCGCACGGTCCGCATTCCTAGGTACACACATGAAATTCGATATCGTTTGCGCACCGAGGACTCGCCTGCGCACAGCCAAGCCGAGGAGGAGCAGGCGGGCGGAGGCAGGAGAGAGGTGAGAAAGACAAAGAGAGAGAGAGAGGGAGGGGGAGAGAGAGAGAGAGAGAGAGAGTGAAAGAGAGAGAGAGAGAGGAGAGGAAGAAGAAACGAGAGGCAGCAGCAGGCCGTTGCGATCGATCGTTATCGCGACCACATACGGCTGCACTTGTCGATCCGTGCTTTCGTACGCGGCGAAGAACGAGAACGCGCTCTCGTCCTGTCGCTCTCGTCTTCTCCCTCGTCTTCATCCTGTTCTTCCCGCTCCTCCTCCGCACCTTCGCGCCGCGCTTTTCAGCGTCGCGCGCTCCTCGAGCGCGACGGCTCCTCCTCTGGCCCGGTCTCGCGTCGCGTTCCATCCTGTCCGAATTTTTATCGCGCTTCGCGAGGCGGAAACTCTCTGGCCGCAACGTTACGCGCAAGGAGAATGCGCGTACATGCGCTGTGCGCGCTCGTTTCGACGTTTCGTGGAACAAAGCTTGCATTGTCAGCGGGTTTTCGTCGGAAAGAAAGGGAGGCAGATAATGACAAAGTGTCGATGATCGCGCGATGCGTGCTGGCAATGTGCAGGACAAGCGACGCTGGAGACTTTATAGTTTGCTTTTACTTCGGTTGTGCAGCAAATGTGCTGTATGGAATTATTAATCAATGGATTTTCATTGTACAGTATAATACAAATTCTTTGTTACGCAGAGTGTAACAAAGAATTTAGAAGAATTAAAGAAGAATCAAAGGAGAACAGGTAAATTCTTTGTTGAGGCATCTGTTAAAAGTCACACTGAGGCTTTCATATCACTTTTTAAATTCATATTACATTTAAATTACTTTTCAAATCGTTTTGGAAAGGATATATTGTCAACTTTTGACAAAATTACTTATAGTCCGCACACAGCGCGAAGTCCATCAAGAAGACTTTTTTTGCACTCAGTCAGTACGTACGAAATCCGAACACGGAATTTGGCCGGGTAGAGAAGGTCATGAGGTCAGAGCAACGGCGACGAGCACGCACGCTCATTAGGAATCATTAGAACCGGGGTGGTTCTATCGAGGTTACCGGGAGAAATCGTGCGACGGTTTTTTTTTTCTCGCGTGCGCGAGACATTTTTCCACGGTCCCAGCGCGTTAATTGGAGCGCGTTAATGAAAAGCCGCGAGAGGGTCAGACGCGGCCGCGGGAAGAAAGCCGGTCGGCTCTGACGCTGCGTTTCTTTTCCGACCGCGAGTAACAATCGGCGCGTTTTACGGCGACGCCGTGCATTTCGCACGATAATCCGCGCTTAACGTGCGGTTGCGCTTAAGTGAAAGCCGACCCGGTTGCGCCGGCCGGACACGTCGCGGCCAGAAATCGAGCCGTTTTTCCGCCGTTGTTTTTGCAGCGTCGCGCGCGCTGCATCGTCCGACGAACTTTCGACAAAACAGGGGCATAAAACATTTCGGCGAACATTTCAGCGACAAATCGTGGCGCGCACACCCCGCGTCGCGCTCTACTTGCAGCTCTCTCGCCGTCTCGGCTTTCAAAAACAAGTGGCTCAAATTTATGTCACGAGACGTGCATCCCTCCACGAAACCCGATCGATGTTGGCCACGCGTAATTTTGGCCACGCGAGAGAGATGTATCTCTCAAGCGAAAAGAAATATTTAATCGACTCTACTTTTTATTCTGCTAATCGAGTAGTACGCGAGCTCGCTTTTCGTATTTCGCTACTTCAACGTGTCCGTCATCCGCGATTGAAAGACGACCCGTTTCTCCATCGTCGTGACGTTTTGAGAAAGGAAAAAAATCGCGAAAAAAATGTATACGCAAGTAGAATACATAAAAATAACTACGAACTAACTACAATATCGCCAGCCATGATGAATACTGACGGAAGCAGCCGCTTGAAATCCCCAACGACAGACGTTCATAAGGCTGAGCCGGCCCTTTTAGCGTTTTTATCAGGGGAGAACGGGGCGCTCATTTGAACGTCCCGAGAGTGAAGGCTCTGTGATTAAAACATGAAAGGAAAAAAAAAGAAAAAGGAGAGAGAGTGAGAGAAAAGAGAGAAACGACACTGCCACGAAGCGAAGCGAAGCGATTCTGTTCCTCTTTTAACGAACGAGGCATCGGATTATTCAGCGCGCGGGGCAATTTTCGCGACTTCGCAGCAGGCGACGCCTCGTCTCCCGGGTGCTCTTTAACGTTGCGCATTTACTGTCAATTGAAAGCATTAAAATATATCATTCACGCGGCGCGAAAGGGCCGCGCCGTTGTACGACCGCAAAGGGGATAATCCCTTTTCCATTGTGCGGTGGCTTAAGTCCGCCGACCTTCCGCGCGCGCATTCACGAGCGTGGGACGAGACGGGCGCGGAAAATCGCGGCCGCGCGGACGTTAAGCCGCAATTATACGTCGGGCTTAATCGTCGTCGAGCGAGCGAGAGCCAAACGACCGCGATTTTTGTGCTCTTTATGTGCCGATATCTACAATCGCCAGGCCGCCCCCCGCCGATATTTCACAATCTCGGTCTCCCCTCCGGGTGAGGCGCGTCGTCGCGTCGTCGTCGGCGATCGCGCGCGTGGGACGCGCGCGACGAGCAAGTAGTCGGTCGTGAGAGAATACAGAGAAGCTCCGTCGTCTTTCGTGATCTCGCTGGACGTCTCTCTGACTTCTCCTTTTCTTTCTCTTGCCGTCCCGCGCGAGACGGGTCGCGACGAAGCGAAAAATTCGTCGCTTCGTCTTATCTCGCGATAGATCGCGCGGGTCGTACGCGAGTCGGTGGTTATTAAAAATTATTTTATCTTGTTATCGATAAAGTGATGTAATTTCTCGTTCTCGCCGGTATATATAGCACTTTTTGCGCGTACACATTGATACACATGATTACGTACTTCGCCGACGGACGCAGCGCACGAAACTGTTTCGCAACTACCGCGCGCTCTCGGCCGTTGAGTAACTCAACACGGCGAGTACCTGCCGGAAGGATTAAATATTTGATTTGGTTTCCGGGCTGGTACGCGTCTAATGTGGATTTGTTTCCAACGTTTCGTGAACGTGCTCTAGTTCCCTTTTTCAACGAGGGAAATAACCTTCAGTTTCGGTTTGCTCCTCTCCCCGAAGGAAATAAACTGGAATGCTCGTGAAACGTCGGAAACAAGAGCCCGACGAACGTGGCGCGGGAACCGCCGCGCCGGGAACCGGATCAAGTATTTAAACCGTGAAAGCCGAAAATTTCGAGAAGATTCAAATTAATCGATCAACAGCACGAGCTCCGCCGCTCTGTGAATCCGCCTGTTTTTCGGCTGATGTCGATTCGAGCCGATACGAAGAGGCCGTAACGCGTGTAAGGTTTGCGGAGGTACCATCAGCGATTGTGAGATACGATGGCGGCAAGTAAACATGGCACGTGGATGCGAGACGATAAATCTGTCTCGCGGAAGAGGACGGCTAATCGTAAAAGCGAGATATGATATTCGGGCAGGCGGGAATGGACGAGGCGGGGCGAGCAAAGCCCGCTTCAGGGCACCGTTAAGTCTATAATATCGCTGTTTTATTAGATTATTCCGCGTTCTCTCGGACGCACAATGGCTGCTTTTCCCGGCTTAGACCGGAAGAACGCGCGCGACAGCAATCCGGCGCGCGGCCGCTCGTATCCGTAATGTTATCTCGCGAAGAATCCTGCCGTGCGGTGTGTCCGGCACGTGAACACGACGTGAGCCGAACAAAAGCCACGCGCGAAAAAGTCGCGCATGAAAGCTCGGCCGCGGCCGGCAGGCAGGCAGCGCGGAACGGCGGAGATATGATGTACTGCGCTAATAACCGAACCCACTGCCGGCTGCGGCGGATCCTAACGATGTTTTAAGCCGTAATTAATTTACTGCCCGACCCCTTACCTACGCGATCCAGCCGGCGTGCGCCCTTAAATCCCCTCGTGCGCGCGGACGGTCAATATCGGCGTGACCGCCGCCGCCGCTGCCGACGTCGCGACCGAAACGCCGCGTCATCGTCCACGTCGGGAATATCACTCGCCCGTGACATCGTGTAATTTTAAATTCAGATTTCCCGTCGCATCGCTAAGGCCACATGGCGCGCGGAGTACCGGCAGATGATGATCATCCGCGCTCGTCCGGAATTTCCGCGAGATTCGAGACGAGTGCTAACCTCAGCTTTGCGCGATCATCGGGATCGATGCGGCCGCGAATTTTCCGCGATGCTGATCATCGATACGGTCGACGTACGGCGGTGTATCGGTGCCGCGTGTTCATTCTGCGCCTCGGCGATCGCGGATAGGAGAAAAAATGCTGGATGTCGCGAGAATTATAGTCATTTTTCCCTGCTGCTCCAACAAAAATATAGCGACGGCAGTACGAGATTACCATCGCACGGTGGAAGAAAAAATTGTTTAAGCCGAGAGAATGTCCAAATGGATGACAGACTGTGAGGATGTCAATAACGTACACGGAGAAAAATATTGTAATAAAAATATCGCAGCGAAAATATTGTAGCTAAAAGAGGTTGGGCTAGAATTGTATCGCATTCCACAATATTTTTCGTAAAACTCGATTATATTGACATTGTAATATAAACTGTTATAGAAATAATATTAATAAAAAATATTAATAAAAAAAAATTCATATCGTATAATAAAAGATCAAACGACAAAATAATGCAAAAAGATTGGACTAAAATTGTACCTTATTCCACAATATTTTTCGTAAAACTCGATTATACCGACATTGTGATATAAACTGTTATAGAAATAATATCGATAAAAAAAAATTCATATCGTATAATAAAAGATCAAACGACAAAATAATGCTTCTACACAAATATGTACAAATTTCCGTGATACTTCCATATGTGTCTAAGATTACAAAACTGTCGTTGCGACATACTTTCACTACCATATTTTCCATGTAAAGAGGATCTCAGTCAGAGGTCAGTTCGAAAAACTGAAGAAACAATGACGGACACTTGGTGCACCGTGATTAGATTTTTGACATAACACGCGGCTCTAAGAGCCCACCTGCACAATATGAAATTAACAGAAAGCAAAGAATGTCGCTCATAATAAGCCGCTGTCGGCTCCTAGCCCGCCAAAGATATGAATTTTGGCAGAAAGCCTTGCCGAATGCTTTAAAAATCTGAGGCGAGTAAGGTTTCAACAAGGCTTAACGCACCTAATCTCGGAGAAAAAAGCTAATGACCACAGGAAAACATGTGCGGTCTTATAAGGGATCGAATAAATCCGCATAATTTTCAGGGACAGTTGAGCACATTTGCAATTCTGCTACCGCTTCGCCGTATCTAACGGAAAACCTAAAACGCGCACGCATAGAAATCTCTCTGCAGACTTTCCGCATATTTTCCCGCGCGGCGACGATGTCCGGCTACGATCTTTATTCATCCGGAATAGCCGATGTCCGTTGATCCGTTCAGCCGGCCGCGAAGCTTTCGCCGGACGGCACGAAGGGCCGCGCGAGAGCGCGCGATCATCTTCGTTCACGCGGAATATCTAAATAGCGATCGGTTCGTACGGTAGGTAGGTAGGTAGGTAGGTAGGTAGGTAGGTAGGTAAGCAAGCAGGCAGGCAGGCAGGCAGGCAGGCAGGCAGGCAGGCAGATAGGTACACACCCACCGCCGCGCTCTCGTCCATGTGTGGGTGTGAGTTGGCGGTCTCGCGGTGTTTGCCTTCTTTTTCCTTCCTTCCTCTCCCTTATTGCGGCCGGCCTTTTCTCACGGCACGCTATACAACTCGCGCGCGTGCGTCGCGTATGTGCGGTTCCATCGCACATTGGAAGACACCGGAGGGAGAACCGTGAAGCGCACGAGCGAGCGAGTGAGCGAGTGACGTGCGTGCATGCGTGCCGAGTTTCAAATAGAAACACGGGAACGCGACTCATTCGCCGCTCGTTTCCTCGCCTCCCTCGGGCTACGGAATCGTAACGAGATCACCGCGGCCTGTTAATGGGCGGAATTACCTGCGTGCGGTGTTTGCGGGATTCGCGCGGCCGCGGCTGTTGACGTTCGAGCGCGCTTCGAGGATGACGCGTTCGTCGCGTTCGACGATCCTCGGCTTCTTCTTTTTCCGCGGAACACGCAGACGTCGACATGAGGACTCGCGTGAGGACGGCTCGGTGACGCCGAAACACCTCTCTCTCTCTCTCTCTCTCTCTCTCTCGACTTTGGCCTCCGTCGTGGTCGTTACGGAATCATTAAGCGCGGCGCGATGGCTATTTACGAGGAATAGATATATTGCGAAAGCGTCACGAAGTGACGATCACGGCAGGCACACGGCGACGTCAGATTTATTTCAACGCCGTAATTGCCGCGATCGATCCTACTTCTGGATAATTACGCGGATAGCGCGTTGAATTAATAACGTTACGCGCCGTATACGACGAGGCGCGGGGTAATCACGCGGACCTGAGAGAGGCAGGGACCGCTCTGAATGGCACGACCTGTAATCCATCATTATCTCTCGGAATGCCCCACGGCCGCCTCAAAGCCACTTATCGTTTTCTAAAGCCCGATCAATTTCGTCCCTACCGTTGTGTACGTCGCGATGACGCAAAGAGACGCGCGAGATTCTCCGCCGACAGGGAGAAAGAGA
Organism: Harpegnathos saltator; assembly: GCF_003227715.2. Lineage (NCBI taxonomy): Eukaryota > Metazoa > Arthropoda > Insecta > Hymenoptera > Formicidae > Harpegnathos > Harpegnathos saltator. Next base: position 158,962 of record NW_020230520.1, on the reverse strand, counting down.
GAGAGAGAGACAGAGAGAGAGAGAGAGAGAGAGAGAGAGGAAACGAGAACATGCTTTCGCAAACAAAATTTTAATCCTGCTTTCAGCCTCAATTTTTCATCTAACGCTAAATTCATATTCTGAGGTCCACATTGACCCGTTCTTTTCCGAGAGAACAACTGGTGTACCTGCGGAATTTAAAAGGAAACAAGTACACTGCTGAGGTTTGGTGTTTAAAAATCATTTTTAATTATACAAGGTGGACACAAGGTATGACACAAATTGGAATTAAATAAATGTGATATAACATTGATGACATTTTTCTACATGCGAGCATACACGGCAGGCTTTGTGTGCTCAGCATGTCCCACGTCCCGGGAGCAGAATCGGGGCAAGTGGCGACTCTGCTCGAGGTTGGAAAAGGGGCCACCATTTCAGCTCAGAATAACTGATAATCTCTCGTCTCCACGAAATTGCCATTCGTCGAAATTGCAACGTGGTCTACATCGGAGATCGCGCCCAAATTGCCGCCGTTGCCTCTTCGCCGTGGAATCGATAACGCGCCTTCCCGCGCCTGGAACCTCGCGAACATTTGGCAGCGAAACTCTCTCTCTTTTTCCCTCTTTTCTCTCTCTTTCTCTCTCTCTCTCTCTCTCTCTTCTTTCCTCTCACCGACAGTCTCCGTCGACTTCCTTCCATTACAGCGGCCTTTTTCCTCCGCAACGGGACACGGTACTTGGCCGAAGTACCTCGAAAATACATAGGCACGTCTCTCACCGCCCTCGACTCTCCTCTCCTCCCTCGACTTGCTCTCCGTTTTCCGCCGTTTCGCCCGACAAATACCGCGGTCGTTGTCCCGGCAAGTCTAGGACGACCGGCGCCCGGCGTCCGCCGGCGTCTGCCGTCTCGGCGCCCGTTTTCCCACAGCCGCCGCCGCCGCCGCCGCTGCCTCCACCCTCGATCCTCGGGTCCAGCCGATCCAGTCGAGCCGCCGGCCTCGTTGAATGGACCGCGCGACTCGCGTCCGCGGAAAACACGACTGCCATTCTCTTTCTCTGTCGCTCTCTCTCTCTCCTCTCTCTCTCTCTCTCTCTCTCTCTCTCCCTCTCTCTCGTCGGGAGAATGCCGGCGTCGCGACGTCTGAACACTGAGCATCAGCGAGACTCGACGAGATGTAAGAAGGAGATACGAGGGGAGCGAGGAATAAATGCAGCCCGGCGTAAATTAAAGCGCAGGCAGCAGCGAGATCGAGATAAGGAGAAAAGGGCCGAGCCGAAACGAAACCGGGCCGAATTCGTAGCGCATTCCATCGCGAATTTCACATCATCACGTCGAAAAAATGCCAATCGCGTGTAACTGAATAGGAATCAGACGAAAAGTCCACGTCTGAGAAACGACGTATCTGCTTTTACCATCAGTACGAACAGCTCGTCTCAACACATTCAGACTGCATTGAAACTCGATTTAAATAACCGGGAGCGGGTTGATCGAGTGAAAGTCTCCTGTAGGAATATTCCGTTCCTGCAAACGAGTTTTCGTCTGGTCTCCAGGCAACGGAAAATTCAGTTACACTAACCGAGTGGTTTTCTCCGTGCGTGGGAAAAAAAGAAGTCGGCTCGTCCAGCCGAATGAGCACCGGGCGAAAATTCGGCGCCGCGAGACGACGTTTTGGTTACCGCGAGCGAAAAACACACACACGGTTGTATCAAAATTCGGTTGAGATAACTAAAACAATAATCATAATAATGGGACCACGGGAGGAAGCCGTTACCATCTGAAAACCATTAACTAATCAGAAAGAATCTCTGCAGTCGAATTTCCCACTTGGTCCCTATTCCTCCCAGGCAACGGAAAATTCAATTCCACTCACTTGCTCATTCCCTCGTCTGCAAAGTTTAAAAAGCTCTAAAGCCTGGCTCGAGTCATCGCTCGAGCGAGCGAGAGAGAGAGAGAGAGAGAGAGAGAGAGAGAGAGAGCTATATTGCGCTGTCCAGGGAGATTTTATAGAGGAGAAAATTACGATTCCAAAGTCCCCGGACGACGAGGATGTTTGTCGCGAACGTGGGCAACGAGTGTGGTGAGGATTTCGATGGCGTTGAGTTGGAATTTCAGTGACTACCGCGCGCGAGAGAGCTAAGACTTCTTCATGCGCGAATGACATCAACACCGCGCGCTCTAAAGTCGAGTTTCTCTCGGCGATGTCGTTGCGCTTTGCATCAAGCCTAGCAGCAGTCAGCCGTGGAGTTGAGATAAAGATAAGATAATCCTCATGGCATTTCGCGAGAATTTATGCAGGAGACGTGACAGACAGTCGATTATGCACGCCCGATTTCTGCACGTGTGTCAAGACAGCACGCGAGGAGAGTACCTCGCGCAGAACCTTGGCAGAACAAACACACACGCACACGCATCGCATCTAGCACGCGCGTACTTCCCAGCTCGCGCAAAAACTCCACGCTGACGCTGTGTAAACCTGGGAGGCAGAAAGAAACGTAGTTTCACTGGCATAATGTAGACAACATTCCTGAGGACTCGCACCGTTACGACTCGGTCAGGCCAGGCGCGAGCTCGAGCAACCGCGCTCCGCGCGGACATTAAGCAAGGAAATTAACCCTTCCGTCCCGCGCGCGCGCGCACACACTTCCAAATATATCTGCGCGTCCCGTCCACTGCGTCTCTAACGAGCGCAATTACCTTAATTGCGCGAGCGGGGAGATTGCGCGCGCGCGCGCGCGCGCTCGCGTGCGACGCGCTAACGCGCGAAAATTTGCATTACGCTCTCGAAAATCGCCGCGGCCTCCTGTTCGCTTGCGATTTCGAGCGTCGCTCGGTAGGAGGAGAAGAGAGAGAGAGAGAGAGAGAGAGAGAGATACGCGAGCACAGATAGACGGAGAGACGGTGAAGAGGGCGAGATGAGAGAGGAGGGAGGGATTCTCGCATACGTATAAAATTACATTAAGCTCTATCAAAAGTCACGGCCGCTAAAGCCCGCTCGCCTTTACCGGGGATATCCGGCAGGTTTCACGACTCTCTCGTCGATTACCTGCAGCACATTCCGCGCCGTTCTACCCATAGGGACGGCTCGTGATAACCTAACGAGTAGATCGAGTTCACAGCCGACACTTAAAGGGTTAACGGCCACGCGAAGATCGCCTCGTTTCTCCTCTCCTCTCCGTCCGGAGAGATAGCGAGAGAGCGGCGAGGATGAGGGGTACGCGGGGGGGGGGGGCAGTGTTGAATTTTTAGATCCGCTCTCGGGCCCCACGTCCAATCTTAATTCGCTCGTTGTCGATCGCCAAGACTGGGCTCCCTCCCTCATCCCTCCGTCGTTAAGGTAATGGCGCATAATTAATTATTACCACTGAAATAACCGGATTCGTGCGCGCGCGCGCGCGTTTCTTTTATCCGCTTCCTTCGAGCCGGTTTAACGCCACGGCAAAAACAATGCTTATGGGCACCCTAATTTTATCTGTTACACACAGGAGATCGGAATTGTTAGTCGGACTACCGCGCCGGCTCGCCGGCTAGATAAATCCGACGTGAGTTACGGATTTTGTGGGATTTACGAGTGAGATAGCCCGTGATTCGATGAGAAAATCTTTCCGCGGCCGGCGGGTAGTCTCTTACAGAGCTCTTGAAAGTTACGTCGCCATCACAGACTCCATTGCATTGATCGTTAACCAAAGGACGTAACACGTTGAAATTCCACTCGGCTAAGGTTTGCTCGTAACAATGGAATCGTCGGATCAGATTCTGTCGTCGACATTATCGCGTGCGGAGTCTTTACCCCGCGTCGCGATCGATGAAATTCTACCATGAAAACCTAACCCGCGTTTTGCATCGGAAGATCTGTTTTCGCTGTCATCGGTGAAAATTTTACAGGAAAGAAAATTAATTTAAGTTTAAGAAAATTGATTCTTCGAGGAAAAGGATCGAGATTTTCTGAAAATCCAATCGAGATCGAGACCCGTAATCAGCAAAAACGATCGATCGAAATATCAGGTGATCAATGCCCGACGTTGACATCAAGCTGCGGAAATTCCGCGGGAATTAGCGTGTTCTAATTTTACACGGGACAACGGTGGGAAAGTTGCGGGAGTGTGACAAATTATGCGGGTCAGCTGACCCGTCGCTCGTCACGCGCGGTGAAATACGACGGAATACTCAACATATTATTTCAGACGAGCGCGGTGTCTCGAACCTGATCTGAAATAGATAGCGCGGACGCTTGAGCTTGATTATGGGATGTAAATCGCTGTTATCAAGCCCGAGATCGCCGCGTCGCTGCGCCGCGTGGTGCGCGAATCGTTATTGCAACTCGCGCTATTACACGCTCGTGTGCGTGCCACGCTATTCGCTAATAGCGGAACACGCGCTTCAAAGCGACAAAGAAACGCGCGCTGACACGCATCGCGGGAACGATCCGTTTATTCCCGCGGTAAGTCAGCCGGCTCAACTTCGTCAGATACGGACGACGGATGGAGTATTCTCGCTTAAACTTTAAGTAACCGACCCGAGCTTAATCGGCACGGTGGTGTTAATTTCGAACAATTTACCGCGTATTAATCCCTCGTCAGGGAAATCAGAACACAGTCGAAGGTATTAGTTCAAAGCTAAGGCAGTCAAGATTATCGCTTCTTCGAAGCGTCTTCTTCTTCAGAGAGTTCAGGCTCAGATACTCATCCGTCTCAATTTCTCGTAAAATTATTCACTTCAGCAAACTGATCCCAGCTGCTTACTTTCACGTTTACGTGCGATACGAGCTGTGGAACTGTTCGTTTTAAATTAACCCCCGCTCGTTTCCAAGTGGCATTAATTGAAGTGAAGCAATTAACGAATCTTGAAAAACGAAGAGACCGAGTGGACGAGGGGACTGATGGGACTGAAAGTTTGTTCAGGGCAGCGAATTGCACCGACCGCGACCACGAGTGTGTGTGCGAAGCGAAGCGTGAGTAAGCACAGCTTTTCCATACAAACAAGCGCTCTGACTTTTTGTCATTTCCGCTCTGTGGGCGGACTGCTGAACGTGTTCTAGCGCAGAAGAGCGAAGGGGATGCATGAAGGAGCATCGAGCGCGCACCGCGAGGACATCGGGAGTGCGACGAGGAGGAAAGGGGGGGGGAGAGAGAGAGAGAGAGAGAGAGAGATGACAGGAGGAGGCAGAGAGGAAAAGAGTGGCCAGTGGTCCGACGCACAAGGCGCGTTTATGACGGGTCTGGTCTCTGAGTTACGATCTCAATACCGCAATAAGTGCTCTTAGCGGGGCCATGTTTTTTTCTCTCACTCTTTATCTCCCCCTCCTTTGCTCCCCCTCCTCTCTCTCTCTCTCTCTCTCTCTCTCTCTCTCTGTCCCTTTCCCCCTTCGAGATGCGATTTCCTCCCATGGCTCTTATCGTGAGCTTTACGCCGGTGCTTCCCGCGGGCTTCACCGAGAAATATTATTTAATTAACGGGAAGCGACCGCCGGCGTGGTCGAAGGAGGCCTGGATCTTCCTTCGGTCGTAAATAAAAACGGTACATTCGCGTAGTGGCTCCTCTCCCGGTAACCTTTGGCGGCCCTCCGTCTGTCCCTCTCGTGCCACTTTTCTCTCTCTCTCTCTCTCTCTCTCCCCCTCTGCCTCTCTTTCCGCTTTGCTCTTTCTCGCCCTTTCGGAGTCGCCTTTCTCCACGCCGACGAAGAAGAAAGAGAGAGAGAGAGAGAGAGAGAGAGAGAGAGAGACCTTTCCTCGCCACAACGATATTTTCGGTAATCGCCGCGGCGTTTCTGAAGGTCGGGGTAGAAAGGCCTTTAAGCGCGACATTACTTCCGCTAGGAACGCGCACTTTTGGTCGATTAGCCCTGCGGTGAATTTAAGCCGCCGCTCGAATCGGCCGCACCGTCGCCTACGGACGCGCGTCCCGACGCGTTTTCTCGCTTTCTCCTCCGCGTCCTCTCGTCCCGCAAGCCCGAAGAATTTCTTCCTTTAATTGTCCCCCAACCCCGAGACAGGGCGTAGGCGAAATATATACTGCACCTAGCCGACTCCGGAGTAAGAAACCGGGACTCGAACGACTCCGGAAAGTAATCTGCCTAATTACCCAGCAAGAGATTCATTCCGCCTGGAGAATCGGCGGAGGGTAGACCTCGCAGTAAAACGGCGGCGAACTCGTTCTCCCTCTGTCTCTCTCTCTCTCTTTCTCTCTCTCTCTCTCTCTCTCTCTCTCTCGTATGTACGACGTACGACGAGAGGAGATGATTTTCTCGAATAGCGCGAGACGCACCGCGCCGGTATATCCGCGCGCTCGCCGGCAGCGGTCGTCTTCGCCGACGAGCGGAATTCCATCGCGACGGCGATAGTCGAGAAGGTTGGATTAAAGGCGCCCGAAGGTGCCGCGCGCAAACTTATTTAACGCTTGGCTCTTGAACCGAGAGCCGTGAGACCGAATTAATTCGTTTACCGTCACCTCGACTATCCTCGAGACTTCCGAGTCGGGTTCGTGCGTTACGCGGGATTTCTTTTCGCTTGTAGTGCGTCAACGAGCGCGAGTCCCACATTTATCAAATCCCCTACTCTCGTACTCTTACCCCTACGTCTATGAAATTATTCAAGTTCACGCGCATCGCGTGATGTTAAGCGAGCTTTCATTTCGGCTGAAAAGAGATCGGTCCAATTTACGTAACGTAAGGAAGAAATTCTCTCTCCTTCGGCCAGAAGTGCGTTCGGCCCGTTCATTATCACGCCGATTCAACCGGCTTTCTTTCTCCGTGCGTCATTTTTTTTACGTGGCTGCATTCTCCCGGAAAGCATTTCCGTACCGCGGTGTAGCGCGGGAGTAATACGGCAAACTCGTGCGAAATTATTCCATCACCGCTCGCGTGTTGCTACTACCCGGACGAGATATGGCGGCGCGTCGTGCGCATTGCACAGCATTTTATACCGCGGTGATTCCGCTTTCCGGCTTGTTTCCACCTGACGCGCGAGTTACGCGGTCGCCCGGTCGTCGTCGTTTCGGCCGGCGCGCGAATAAGAGCGAAAAATACAGCGGGACCGTCTCTCTCGTTGTCGGCGCCACAATGGGACACGAGAATACGTATGTCCAGTATATGGGACACGCAGGCCGCCAACCCTGTCCCGACCGATCACGACGAACCGGATTCGTTGGTCGCCTTCCTTCTCTTATTCCTGCCCCCTCTTTTTCCTTTTCTCTCTCTCTCTCTCTCTCTCCCTCTCTCTCTCTCTGCTCTCCTTTCTTCTCTCCGCCTGTCCTCCTCACCCTGTCACGCTCCGTTCGCTCTTCCCGCTGCTGGGGTAACACCAACGACGAGGAGAAAATATTCATAATGCTGGATTAAGCGTGGGAGTACCCTCGGGTAGTCCTGCGACCCGGGGTGGATAGCCAAACTAATCAAGAGCCCGCCCCATTTAATTCCCACCCTCGCCCTCTCGCCGTCTCGCCGACCGTAACTGCACGCCAACGCGGCCGAGTGCCGCGACTCTTTTGCTCCGTTTCTCCTTATTACCTCTCTCCCGCTCACATCTTCCTTCCCCTTCGTCCTGCAGCCTTCGTGCGCACCTTCGCGTACACTCCCCTGCCCCCTTCGCGCCGCCTGTTCCCGCTCTTGCGCTTGCGCTTCTTCGAGGGGCCCGTTTTCTCTTTCTTCTTTTGCTCGCTCTCGGGCCGCGGAGATCGCCCGCCGGAGAGTTTCTTCTTCCTCTCCTCCTGTTTCTTCTATAATCATCAGCCCGGTATCGCGTATCGAACAGCTGCGATACAACTGCGTAACGAAGCTGCCCACGATATGGAAGGGCTCATACGCGAGGGGGCCCATTAAATCCCCTCATGCCCATTATCCCGAGGTCACTTTCGATCCTAGGCGTTCGGGGCATAAATTTTTCCAAGTGCTCATTACCCGCCCGACGTCGCGTCGTAACGCGAATGACGCGCGTAAAGCGCGTAAAGCCGCGCTGGAAACGCGCGACTTTTCTCCAGCCGCGGCGGACGTTCGCCCTGCGTGAACGTTGACGGGCAGGGAAATCGCATACCAAGGAACCAACGGAGAGTTTGTTGTCAAACGAAGAGAAGCATCGACAATGTTTCGTCCTCTTCGGCATTAGCGGCCTTAGTCGAAAAGAACCGGTCTGTAATCCCGCCAGCGGAAAAGCGACGCGAATATGCGCGAACGATGCTGGTGTTTTATTATTTTCAACGGGGACATTTCCGTTATGAAGAGCGAAACGGTCTCGCTCTCGATCTCGTGATCACGAGGTGAACACGCATTTGCGTATTCCACTATTTATATGGGTAAAGAGACGAAAAGACCGAGTAATTTAATATCCAATTAACAGCGGGACGGAGGGTGGCTCGATAACTTGCGCGGTAAAACGCGCTCGTTTGCTGCTCGTGTGTGCGAGAGGATGCCACGGGCGTGCGGACGTTTCCATTATCGCGCCTCTTTATCAAATGACGCACCGTCATGCATTATCGAATTCGCGACGAATTTCATCGGAATGCCGGCGCGCATTCCCCGAGTTACCTATCGCGTCATCGTAATCGTCGGCCAAGCCGACATTCGATTCGGATTTTACACGTCAGGCCTTGCCGCACGGCTTGCTCCGCCGCTCAAGCTACGGCGCAAGCTTCATCTCGAAATATGAAGTGCAAAACCAAAGCTACACAATAATCTTCGACGAGCAGCGCAATTAATGAACGCGTCTGTATCTGTAAACTGTCATTACTTTATTATTTTTCTCCTCCTCCCGGGCGTCTTTATCCGACAACACAGACGTGAGCCAAGGAGAAATGTCAAGGACTGAAAAATGATTCACTTAAGCAGACTTGGGAAGCTACACGAGGAGCAAAAAGTGTGCGAACAAAGTGAACGGTAGACAAGACGAATCGCACGAGAGAAGGTGATACGAACGGAAAACAAATTAATAACACCTAAATATATGGCGCTCAATTCCGATGTGCAAACAACAAGACTGGCGCAGAGTCGTCAGACGCTGGAATTTACGAGTCTCTCTCCAATCGGAGATTCTCGCGGAGATATCGCGAGAGGCAAGCGTGACATTCGCGCTGCGCAGGATCGACACCGATTACACCGAAGCTTCGCGCAACCCGTGACGAAAGAGAAAACAAAAATCAGAGAGAGAGAGAGAGACAGAGAGACAGAGAGAGAGAGAGAGAGAGAGTGAGAGGAAGAGAGACAGAGGATTACACGCGCGGGAATCCTTACTTTAATCCTACTTCACCCGGCACGTTTTATTAATCTGCCTTTGGAGGCTCAACGCTCTGCAGTTAACACGTACATAAATTGGATTCTGATGTTCACCGAACGCGCGCGCGCGGAAAAAACACGGACCGAGCGTACACGTATATGCGGGTTAGAGACATTCCTGTAATCCAGAATGTAACAAGAGCACGGCGGCCGCCGCTTCCCGCTCTCCGCAAAAATGTCGTCCGCGTTCGCAAAGCGCTCGGGCGAGTGATTAACTCGCCCGACAACTCGCGGCGGACTCGCGCGACCGCGCCTCGCAGTCGATTAGGTATGCCGGTGCGGCGTCAGTCCGTTAATAATCACGCGGCACTGGGCAAAAATGATCGCGTGCTCGACATAAATGTTCCCGCTGGAAAGAGAGAAACTGCGCGCGGGAGAGAGAGAGAGAGAGAGAGAGAGACAGAGGGAGAGGGCGAGTGAAAAATTCGCTAGCCGCCGCTCACCGCCGGCCGCGCGCTGCTTATCACTCGCGTGTATCGATCGCCAATCGATACGGCGGAGCCCGCATTAAAACGATGAGTCTGCGGGGACACACCGCGTATACGTACGCGCGATGCGACATGCGTATATGCGTGCGTGCGTGCATACGCCGGTGCAGTCAGAGTTAAAGCCGAACCAGACGCATTACTCAATGTGCGAACGAAGGCTGGGCGGCCGCTCTCTCTCTCTCTCTCTCTCTCTCTCTCTCTCTCGCTCTCTCTCTCTCTCTCTTTTCCTCTCTGAGGCCGCGTACGCAATGACCTCGGATTTTTATCGAGGGTGCTCGCTCTTTTTCTCTCTCTCTCTCTCTCTCTCTCTCTCTCTCTCTCTCTCTCTCTCTCTCTCTCTCTCTCTCTCGCTACTTCTCTAGCGACAATAGAACCGTCAGGTCCGGCGGGTGAGCGGCTGACCGCGCTCGCGGAATTGCGCCGTGTCGAGAACATTGTGAACAGGTTACTGACCGATCTGTGAAGTGCAAAATGTCGAACTACCTTGCGCCAGTCCTCCTCCCTTCCCCGTTTCAACAAGTCTCGACAGGTGCGTGGCACATATGTTTCCCTTCAAGTTTCGAAAATGTCCACTACTTGAAAGCTTAAGTAACTCGCGTCTGAGCAAACACGCGAGCGCGTTCGCGAAATCTCGCGCCCCCGCGCTCTCGACTCACACAATAATCCGCCGAGGAGGGTGCAGGGCGCAGGGCTCGTTAGGGTTCATCTCGGCGGACGATAGCGCCGTTGAAGAGCCGCCACGACGCCGCGGCGCGGCGCGGCGACGTGGCAGTACGGCGATGACGAAGTACCCGCCGCCGTTCTTCCTCGATACCGCGCGCGATGCGATGCAGCCGTCACGTCGTCGTCGTTGTCGTCGTCGCCGGGAGATCTCACGATCGATCGTCAAGCAGCGAAACGGGGCCCAATCAAGCGTGCCGCCGCGCACGGTTACGAACCGGTGTTACGTGTTCCCCCGAGCTTTTTCCCGCGCGATAGTCCCGGACGACGGCGCGGCGGCGAGCGGGCATTAGCGTGCATTAGCGTGCGCGCTACTTACGTTCGGTCGTGCTCCTTCTCCGGCGCGGCGCGGCGCAGCGGTTCGCCACGCGTTTTACGTCGAGGTCGCATGTGAATCAATTCGCGTAAAACGCGCGCAGTCGGCGCGATTCACGGAGAGAGATGCACGGAGAGAGAAATTTACGGCGACTTCCCGGCGAACGTCGCGTCGCTGCGTGCCGAGCGATTAATCGCCCTGTCTCTCTCTCTCTCTCTCTCTCTCCCATCGTTGCGGAAGACCGGGAAATGATATCGGCCGGTTGCTACGTTAACTTCGCATGGCATGGATCTCTCTCTCTCTCTCTCTCTCCCTCTCTCTCTCTCTCTCTCTCTCTCACTCCACGCTCTCGTCGTCGCCTGGCAGTTTTTTATACAGCCGATCGCCACTCGCTCTCTCGTCATGCGTGCGAATGTAGGACGTGTCACGGGTGTCTCATTATTTTAACGAGTCTCGCGCGGCACGCGAGAGCTGCGTCTCTCACTGCGAGGATCGCGTGCGCATTGCAAGGCTGAGTCGCGCGATGCTAAGCTGAAAGACACGAGCGTACACCTTGGTCTCGCTTCGATCGCTCCGGGCGTGCCGGTACCGCCGTCGCGTCGCGTCGCGTCGAAAGCCATTGACGGGGAATGGAAATTTCACTCGGCCAAATTTCGAGGACATCGATCGAGACGGGGGGGGGGGTGCACGTTAGGTGAGAGAGACGCGAGAGCGATCTCGACGATCGAGCGGTGGAAAACGAGTCGCGGAGCCATCGGTCGGCTCGCAATATGCAGTAAAGCACAAATGCAACAATGAGATCTCCCCCGCAGTGGGAGCGGAGAGAGGGTCCCCGCCGGGGGCCGGATATATATGAGGTGTCTCGTTAATCAAGAGAGCCGCGCTATCGGCCACGAGGTGTGGGGGAGAAAATGGGCGAGGAGCGAGGGTGAGCGGTGTTTAACGGTTGACAAACGACCGGCGAGGTACGCGGCCGCGTAAACAACGCGTCGCGGGTGAAACCGGCCGCACGCGCGAGCGGAAGGAAAACGCGGAAACGGCTGCTCGCGCGCGGCCGTCGGAACCGTTCCGACGCGACGGCAAAAACCCCGTAAATCTGCCGATTAAATTACGATTAACGATTTGCGGAAGGCACAGGACGCGCGAACGCACGGAACGCCGGCAAAACGCGCCGCACGCACGTACGTTGCGTACTTTTTGCCTTTTCGCGGTCGCGGTCGAGGCTCGCGTGCCGCTGCACAACGCCGAAGCGGCGCAGCTGTGCGAATGAAAATTTATTAACCCACCGGCCGGCCGGCCAGCCGGCCGGCCGCGCGCCGCACCGCGCCGCGGCGTAACAAAGAGACCTTCGCGACATTTTTTCGCGCGACGCCCGTCCACGCCTGTCCAGCTCGCCGAAGCTCGCGGTAATCGCGCTTAGACGCGCGAGAAATGCGCGCGAGGGCGCAGGAAGAAGCGCGAGAAGACGCTGCTCGCGATTTCAATGAGCATCTCTCCGACACATCCCAGATATATCTCGCGTGTCTACTGAAATTTCCCGTTTCCGTCTAAGGGAGAGCCTTCGGTCGCGTCGATCGATCGATTCTGTCGCTTTTCGGACGGAGAATCCAGGGTCCGATTATTAATAATCGTCACTTGACACTTCATCTTGCACGAGTACACGTGACACGTTTATGTTTGCGGCTCGACCGACTCACCTGAGAAACTCACGCCTGACTAAAAATCAAATCTGAATATTTCACTCGCAGAGACGCAGAGTTTCAAGCAAGCAACGACTGCGCGTTAATATACGCCCGAGACACCTGACTCCTTCGCGATTAGATTGAGATGTTCGATAATTATATATCGTCGCTTATAATAATCATAGCGATATCATAGCATCACTCCCGCTCAGCGTTCTCATCGACATTGGCATCGTCGAGTCGTGCGTGCGTACGTGCGACGGTTACTCGATGACGCCGGATTCTCTCCGTTTGATTAGGGACGCGCTTTATTAACTTCATCAGTGCGAACGGAGCCGTCCAGATAGCGAAGGGCGCATTGTATCATCGAAGCGACGCTGAGGGAAAGCATCCGGCGTGTACCGTTAACGCGTTTCTACACGCCTGCCCCTTCGGCGCTCCTTCGGCGCCGTCGATTCGCTCCCCGTATATACGTCCGAAATTCTTCCTCTCTTCGCCGGCGTAGCCGGGGAATTCCGGCTGCGCCGATCTGAGAAACTCTAACGACATCACGGTAACGGAAAACGGCCGGAATGCGACACTGAGCTCTAATGGTACGTGATGCCTCCACGTCGTGGCGATAATGATGTCGCGATGTCTTGGTATCTACGCGTCTCATCAGTCCTTCCGCGTCGAGATCTTAATTCCAAATTAAGCATCAGCGCGACTGCAGAGACTCGTGCCTTTCTTAGTCTCGTTTAGATACTCGTCCCCTCCGCGCGCACACCCCCCCCTTGCCGCGAATTAAAATACTTGCACGTAACGAAAACGAGCGCTCGAACTCCCGTTCGGACCCGTTGCGGAATATCGACGATCACGTGAAAGACGAATTCAAAGATTAAATCGTGACCCAACATCCCAAACAATATTCTCTTCGATTTCGAGCAATAGCTCGCGAGTCAAGTTTTGGACTTTTTCGCCTCGGTTGGAATAATTTCTAGGGCAAACGGATGACTCGCTTCCTGCAGAAATAATCCTGCGGAAATAATCGAGAATCGAGCACGATCTTAAGACATACTCCACTAGCGCAGGACTTGAGACTCACGTCGATGTAAACTCGACGATGTAAACGAAGAGTGAATATCTGTCGACTCAAAGACCCCTGAAAGCTTCCACTCTTCTCCACTAGCCTCTCCGCCAAAGGGAAGCATTCACGTTCGGTCCCATGAAACAACGATCACGAGACACGTTTGCGGCCTTGAACGCGATTTCGCGGCTGCATTGGGCCCGCGTGCGTGCGGTTTATATCGCGCGGATTTGAGATCGAGGCGAAAGCGGCGTTCGGGAACGCCGCGGTCGAACGAGGAGAATGGAAGACGAGGGCCCGAAGGAAGAAGAATGTCGCTCCCTGTTGCGGCTCTCGCATGCGTTCGACAAAAACTTGAAGACCTTTGGGTCCTCTCCTGACGTGCTCTGCGCAGCAACAGCAACACAGCAGTACAGCTGGCTCGTCCTCTTTCGCTTCGCGTGGCGTTCCTCCGCGACGGCAGGAAGAAGGCCAGGGGTGCTCGAGCGCAAGATCGACTTTTCGCTCGTCTTCGGCGATTTTGCGCTCGCCGATCGCCGCCGATCGGCGGACGCGAACGAAGCGCCTCCGCCTTCGCTCGCTTCTTTCCGTTATTTTCGCCGGCGCGACCGCGACCGCGAGAAATCGACGCGGCGCGGCGACGCGACGCGACGAGCCGTCCGGCAGTTCGGCAGAGCTGAAGTTTCGCTCGAGAATTGGCGGATTAATTAGCGATAATCTCAACACGACGACGTATGGAACGAACGTCTCCGGCGACACGACACGTCGTATTTATATGCGCGCTGTATCACCGCCTTAACAACCTCTTATCTGCCGTGAGCGCCGTGTCGCTTCCGAAGTACGTGGAGGAATGCGTATGCAAATCGCATATCCGTTACCGAGGATCACGCAGCAACGAAATGTTAATTATGAGAAAGACCGCTGTTGCAAACGTTTCACAGCCCGTAGCCTCAATCGACCGTAACGTGTTTCCGAATCAACCTTCAGGTCTTCGCGCCTCGCCTCGGAGTTTCAGCTTGCGAAGGTATCCGGCGCGCGCGACCGGCAGTGGAGAAGCTGCGAGAAGCGGCTCTCTTTCCCCGAGAGGGAAGAGGAGTCCTTCCGCGAACGCTTCTCTGAGCGACGTCTGAAACCGTAGTACGACTGCAAACGAAGCGAAAGTCTATTTATGATCGAACATGCTGCGAGCGAGACGGTTAGAGACGAACTCACGTAGTTCATCACGCGCGGCGCAGCGCGGCGCGGCGCGCGGCGTGAAAAAATTCATTATCCCGCTTGAACGCGTATAAATGGCTCTCGCGCGTCGAATATCTCTTTTCGTTAATGAGCAGGCCGGGCTTCGTTTATGTCCGTTAAGTGATTTAAAGGATCTCGATGATGAATGTCCGCGGCGTGAACGGCGCGCCGAGCTGATAGACACGATTGGGGCGCGTCGGCGCGCATGAGAAAACGCGCGCGCGCGCGCGCGCAGGAGCGGGCTTTTCCACGGTAAATTCCACGGGGCTCATTTAGCCTAAGCGCCCGCGTAAATTACACCGGCCGCCGATTAAAAAATGAGAGGCCGACGCGACCGACCGACCGACCGACCGACCGACCGACCGACCGACCAGGGATGCCTCCTGCCGGCTCGGAAACGCTCTTATCCCGGAATGATTTTTATGGCAACGGATCCGGCCGCTTTTTCTCGTTCTCTCCGAGCTCCTCCTCTCGCCGCGTCTCTTCGCCGGGATCCAGCGTGCCCTGCCTTTTACGGTACACCGCGCGACCGCTTCGGAAGCCGCTAATTAGGTCTACTCGCGCGTTCATCTCGGGACATTAAACCGTGGCGGCCTGCTCGTATTCACAGAGATGAAACCGGGTGCTGCCCGAAGTGCGCTGCGCTCCTCCGATCTCGAAATATCGCGCGACGCCGTTCGCCTCCTCGCGTACGTATTTGCACAGCAGCGCGCATCGCGCCGATCGACTCGGCCGGCTCCGGTTGTCCTGCATCCCGTGTGCGAGCCGACGACGGGAATCGGCCCCGGCGGTTGAGAACTGTGCGCGAGGAACCCACACGCGCACCTGCATCCTTAATCTCGCGGTTTCGGCCGAGCATCGAGAAGTGCGTGCGCGCGTCCACGCACTTCTCTCGGAAATGCGTTCGTTCGGAGGTCGATCGAGTGACCTTCTTCTGTTAAAATCATTTCAATGTTTTATACAAAGTGACCGATTTGAAATGTCCAGCTGGGATATATATATATATATATCTTGGGAGAAATGTCCTATATTGTCGAAAAATCTCCTGTATACGCGCGATTGAAGCAGCAGCGTTCCAACAGGGAGGAAACTTTAGTTCAGTAATTTCACAAGTTTCTAAAAAGAAGGAAGAATTGGTGCGGCTGTAATATGTAATATTTCGTTGCTATGTAAAATTTAAAATTACATGATACATGCGCGCGCACGTCCGGTCGCTTTGTGGAACGAGCCGATAAAATAACTCGCAAACTCGCGGTTAGCGGCCATGAATCAGGCGATTCCGCGGGCTTCCGCGTCTGCGTAATTTCACTTTCCCGCATCATCGGGACAAGACATCGACGATGATGATGGGAGACAACAACGTCGGCCGTAAAGAGCTCGACGTTTGAGCCCGGGCTCAAACGTCGAGAACGTCAAAGGCACTTCAGACGTCCATAGAGAGAGAGAGAGAGAGAGAGAGAGAGAGAGAGAGAGAGAGAGAAAGAGAGAGACTTGGACATTTTCGCGGCTATTCCCTCGTGACGAATCGAATTGGAAATAACGGATGTTCATTATGCGCTACTTTCCTCGTCAAGCTCGTCGAGCCGCCATTTCTTCCCAGGCAAGCTCGGCGAATCGCGCGAGACCTCTCTTTTTTTTTCAATACACCTGTATCACGCCGTGTAGTAAATGCGAAACACAACAATCGAAGGTCATAAAAAAACGGCTGCGCTATGGCGACCGATGATTGCCGGATCCCTCGAATGGTCATTTTTCAGTTATGGAGAACTTGATGATATTGACGAGCCGCGACGAAGTCAAACCGCAGACTATATAAGTGCGACGAAATTTTATAACGACGCAAGATCAAATCACCGACGTCAAATCAATGACGTCTTCCGCCGATTATTTGCAACGCTTCGGTAATCTTAGGTATATTGGCAGAGACTTCGACGTATTTAATCAGTACGATCTTTAAATTCGATAAGAAAGCCTAGTAACGTTTTCGTTTTATATTCGCTCCGTGTGTGCTCCTCGTGTTGAATAAAAAGTTAATTATGAGTAGAATTAACCCTTAGAAAGTCCTGCTCATTTTCACGTCAAACTGAAACGAGAGTGCTTGGCTGATAAGTGGCTTTTCCTTTGCGGTCTGTGCGAGAGAAACATACATTGCGCAGAATATTACGGTAATCAAGTAATCTCGCAGCGGAAATTTTTTCAAGGAGCTACGATTGAGAAATCAGCAGGTGGTGAAGCGCGGCGCAAGATCTCGGCGAATTTCAATGATAAGATCGGACTAAGCGGACGCAGCGCGTCGCAATTCTCCGATTCAGATTTGAGCGTCTGGCGTCGTGGCGGCTTAGAGCGGAGTTTCAAGCGCGACGTTTATGTAACGAGACATTTAGCGTTGGAAACGAAAGTCAGCCGCAGGAATTCATTATTCACTGGAAGAAACGTACACTGGAAGAGACGTTTGACACGCCTTGCGTAGCGCGATGCTCCGGATAAGATCGCAAGCTCGCGCGCGCCTTCCGCAATTAACGCAGCGTCAATGTGAGAGCGCACTACGTGCGTGGAGTACACTCGTGCTCGCGTCGAGCATTCGCGTTACTTTCATCATCAATGAAAGTAAAACGCCGACCATTAGAGCGTTTGCGTCAGTTCCGATTCAATGCCCACGATCGCGCTCCCTCCCCCCTCCTCTCTCCTCTCTCCTTTCTTCGGACAGGCGGAGATGATGCCATACATCAGCCAACTACTCTTCGTCTTTAGCAACGAGAGGGTAAACTCTCCCTCCCTCCCTCCCTCCCTCCCGCCCTCTCTCACTCTCTCTCTCTCTCTCTCTCTCTCTCTCTCTCTCTCTCTCTCTCTCTCTCTCTCTCTCTCTCTCTCTCGAATCGGCCACATCGGCCCGCGCATTAACGGGCGCGAGAAGGGCCGAGGATGTGAAATCCGTCGGCGCTGCTCCAAAGCGATAATGGTGGCTGGATGTTGCGCTACGAGGTGCGTTTCGCGAAGCAAGGAACGAACGACCCTGTGAACGAACGAACGAACGAACGAACGAACGAACGTACTGCCGACCGACCGGCCGGGCCAGCGCGCGCGCGCGTTCAAGGAAGGTTCGGTATGTTAATTACAGACCAACATACGTATCCCTCTCTCGTTCCAACGCGTCCCATCCCCCCCTCCCCGTCCCACTTGCCGTGGGTTACCTCGGTTGCCAGCCGATTCGTCTTGGAACGGCCCATCGCGCCGGTCTCGTTGCACGCAGGGCTCGCGTGAGACCGACGAGTCGACCCTACGACCCGAAGTCGAGAAACGCTCGTTTTGCCTTCTTTCGATCTCGCTGCGAGAGCAAAGCGGCTCCGAGAGGAACCTCGGCGAAGAACCCTCTCGGGCGCGCGCGCGGGCTCTCCTCTCCTAACCGCCTTCGCCGTCTCCTCTCGCCCGATTTCTCGCGCCGAAGGCTAACCTGATCGGGAGATCGGCGGCGGCGGCGACGGGAGAGTCGACGCGGCCGATGTCAGCCGGTGCATCAGAAACAAAACGCGACGACGGAGAGATCCGTTGAGAGCGCGTCGCGCGACATCCTCGAAGATGCCTCGCGGACGCGCTCGCGGACAAAGTCGGTCCCCCGACGGTGGTTTCTATAAATTAATTGAACCTCGGCGAATGGCTCGATTGTGCACCTGCTTGTTTGCGAGCGGCGAAAGCGCTCGTGCGAGAAACGCACGAATGTCATTAAGTCGACGCACGAAGTATTGAAAATAAACATGCGCAACGTCGAAATGGATTTTTAGGAGTCGATTTCAGGATACTTGCGGATATTTTTTCTCATACATCTGGCGAAATCTTTCTCTCTTCGCTTTTTTACGATACGAATGAAAAACCCCCCCGTCAGATTTATTTCAAGCAAAATTTACCTTTGAAAGATAGAGGGACGGCGCGACGGAGTTTTCGCACCTAAGATGATCGCACAAATATCGCGCATAATGGTTATTACGAGGACATGTCTAATCATTTTGTCTCATTTACGATCATTACAATCGCACGAAGGGAGAAAAAAAAGTCTCCTCAAAGTCTCCGTGAGTTAGCACGGTCTTGGGCGATGATAGAGAAAACCTGCCGCAGTCTAATCGCGGACTTTTTATCTCGAGTCTACGAACGACCGACGAATGTAAAAGCGGCCAACTCGCCGCTAAGCCGCGTTAATACGTGGAAACCTATGCTCTCGCTGGGTTTTACCCGAGATTGTAGGAGAAGATAATCATTGAACTAATCTATCTCTCACGCGGGGGGGGGGGAGTAACTACCATGTATGATAACGATCGGAGCCGGGGCTCGGAGGATCCTTACACGCGCGCATGGTACTAATTCGAAGCTATCGTCTATCACAAAACAAACGCAATCCATAATAATGGCCCATAATCGAAGTTCTCGCTCGCGGTGGCTTGTAATTAACCGAAAGCTGGCCCCGCATTATTAAATAGATCTTATTGAAAGTCGCTGCAGTGCGAAAGGAAGCGCGCGCGCGCTGGAGACGTAAGTGCCGCTCAAAGCTTCTCATCTCTCATCAGCGCGGTTCCTGCGTTCCCTTCTTGCTGCTCTCGGCAAGCGTGATTTCATAGTACGCGATAAACAGTTTCTATCCGTCCGTTCGTCCGTCCGTCCACCCATCCACCCATCCATCCATCCATGCATCCATCCATCCATCCATGCATCCATCCATCCATCTGTCCGTCCGTTCGTCCATCTACCGATCCGCAATTCCTCTCGCGCAAATTTGCGCGTTACTGCATCGGATACACTTATTCGAGATCGTAGATAGAGAGGCACATCGGACCGATTCACCCAGCGCGCAGAACGAGACGGGTGCCACCCATCGCAATCATTTTTCCGGTTTCGCGCGAGGAATGTTTTTATTTTCTTTTTTCTCTTTACTGACCTCTCTTTATCGATCCGCCCATCACGTGCGCAGGGCTGACCTCAAGATCTCAGCCAGGTCACCCCTCTCAGTCGAGATCTTTTTGCAACGTGACCTCGACCGTCCCCCTGCCGACTTGCGGCGGGAAAATCGACGGTTCGCACCTGCGCTTGTTTACGAGCGGCGAGGGCGCTTGCAAGAAACGCACGAACGTTATTAGATCGGTGCGAAAAATCGGCCGTACTCGTTGGAGAAAAATACAAAGGAGCGTGCGTACTTATCGTGCATCGGAATTAATTTTTAGAAACTCAGGTAGAGGAGCGGGGTTTTGCAGTATACTTTTTTCATGCACAGCCAGCGAGATCTCTCTCTCTCTCTCTCTCTCTCTCTCTCTCTCTCTTCCCCTTCACTCCTTTTATAACACACACACAGATGAAAAGTTTATTCAGTCAAATTTATTTCGGATGAAATTCAATGGGCAAAATTTTCGCACCGAGAGCTAACACAAAAGTATGCAAGCATGCAAGTGGTACTCACCGCCAGAAGTGCGGCACGTATCCGGCGGGGCACAAGTCTCGGCACTGACCGCACGGTGCTCCTTGGAGGACGACATTGCCGGAGGAGTAATTATTGGGCGGTGCGTCTTGTCCCGAGGACAGCATTCTGAAACAAACACGAATTTACGGTGAGCGTGACACTTTAGCATGCTTCTTCTTGATGGTCGACCCCTTTGCCCCCTTCGTTCTTTCCAAGAGTGTTTCTCAACCTCTCTCGACACGACAATAAATATATTACCGAATGACAAAAATATGATCGCGTAATGCATATAATCACACGACATGAAATTACTTCATGTCAGCTGCTGAATAATTTTTTTTTTTAAATTTTAAGAGGAAGCTACAGAAAGAATAATTTATATCGAAAATATAATTAAATCTTCGATCTTCTTTCCGTGACTTCTGATAGCTGCATTGAGAGGAAAAAGCATCTAAGAAATAAAAAATATTTACTCGGTGGATACTAGTAGCATACATTTTTTATATTAGAAAATGTATACTTCGTTAAGAACGTAGTTTTAATTAATTAATAATAACTAATAAGTATTTTTTCTTTTTAAATACTTTTCCTCTCTCAGTGTGCAGGTGTGCAGGAGGATCATAAGCGAAAGTGTGCCTTGTCACTATCGCAAAATACCAACTTGACCATCGTGCAAGGAAGGGATCCCGCTTAATTATCGTGTCACCGGGGTCATCGCGAGCAAATGAAATTAGTGCAAAGTGCACAGACACGCGTTCCGTCACGCCTGAGTAGACGATGAGTTCGTCTTCTCGCAACGCCGATCGGAGTACCCGCCGGCGACGTGAAATCGAAGGTATCTTCGTGCGAAGCCGCGAGCTCGCCTTACCTACAACGCGAGCGGAAACTCACATCCGATATAGCATTACCGTACTCGCGTAATTATCGTCATTTTGTGGACGAACGAGGTTTCCATGGTCTCGTTTAGCTGCGTTTAAAACCGTAACGGGACATTACGGGGCGTTAAAGTATCATTTCTTTTCCTTAATTCGACCCTTCCCCGCTATGCCCTGCTGTATGCCTCTTTTTACACCTCGTGATCATATTCGAACGCGCAGCCGCAAATGCTAACGTGTGCACGCATTAATTACGACGGATTTTACGTATTATCGTCGCGCAGGAGCCGTTTACGCAGCCGCTCTTGATCGCGCATAAATATTCATCAACGAGCAATTTGTCCGACTCTATATTTATTTATC
The DNA here is from genome assembly GCF_003227715.2 of Harpegnathos saltator. Lineage (NCBI taxonomy): Eukaryota > Metazoa > Arthropoda > Insecta > Hymenoptera > Formicidae > Harpegnathos > Harpegnathos saltator. The sequence continues at coordinate 137,538 of NW_020230520.1, read as the reverse complement.
ATAATTAAGACGCTCATCCGTTTCCGATATCCGCGGGTGATTTCACGAGCTCGTAATTTATTCGTTTTCATTCGCAATCCTGTATCTCAGACGTGGCAAAAATAATTCGCTTAGTGTTACTTCATTTTCTTCTATTATCCTAAAGGCCGAATGAAAAAAATTTTGTTATAAATAACAGAAAGTTATATATATAACAGAAAGAAGAGAGATAACGGATTCCTACTTGATTAATTGCTTTCAGAGTTATCTCAGGTTCAAATATTGATGTGTGTTCTCGGCTCACGAACACAGCAGAGATGTCATTCCTCGTCACCGAGAGTTTTCGTCTGGTCCCCATTAAGTTACACGAATTCAGATCTTTTTTTCCATGCGGGAGTATCTGTCCCGTATTGATTTGCTACTACAATCTTCCAGAAAGTACTTTAGACTCAAGAGAACAATAGCTTTGATATTCCGGTCAAGGTCGAAAACTCGACGTGTCTTATCAGTACGGCACGAACCTATTCATGTGCATTCACACACGTGCAAATTGCTCGACTTATCGCAACATTCGGACGCACAGAGAGACGTAGACGATGTCCGATGATGTCGGACGCGCGAATCGGAGGAGACTCGCGGGTGCGCGCTATGAACTCCCCGCAACAGACAGATCCGCAACGGATCGAAACTGAAAGTTAGCCTAAGATTCTCGCGGAGAAGCGCATTCCTCAAACGCGATCACTTGGCGTTCATTAACCTCGTCGAAGAGTACGGCCGATCGTCGTAAAACATCGGGAGGCTCGGAAACAGGTTTGCAACGTGCGACGCGACCGACCGACCGACCGACCGACCGACCGACCGATCGATCGATCGACCGACCGATCGTTCCGCTGGTAGATGGATAGCTAGTTACATTAGACGGACTCATCGAATTAAGTCAGAGCCGCGTCCGTAATAAAGATCTCTCGACTTTGCGACTAACACGAACATGCGAGAGAGAGAGAGAGAGAGAGAGAGAGAGAGAGAGAGAGAGAGAGAGAGCGAGAGAGAGAGAGGGAGAGAGAGGGAAAACGCTCTCTCGCGAAAATCCTGGGCTCGGGTGTCAATCCAGGATGAACTTACGACCGTCGCCACACCCCTCGCACACGCAGCCTCGACGCAGCCGCATCGATCGTCGTCTTTTAAGTGTCTGCGCATTATGCGACAAGTCGTGTCTCGCGAAAATAATTAATTAACGGCGCTATCTAATACCGGGTACAGCGAGAGGAGGAGAGAGATGGCGAGGAGGGGAAGACGGTTATAGGCCTCGGCTTGAATTAATAACCGGGCGGCGTAATTAACGGGTGAGCGACATCGCGACGCAGCCTCCGATCGTCGTCGATTAACTGACGTCGCGTAATTACACCCTCTGGAACATTTTATTGGGACGGAAATCGCCGGCGACCTCGTCGCGCGCCTCCGCTCGCTAACTGCCTTGTTGCTGCTCGTTCGCTTGTTTGCTCCTCTCTATGGCATAATGCTAATAATATCAACATCTGCCATTCCGGTCGCATAATTTCACCCGGCTACGATGGCGATCATCGGCGAAAAAACCAGCGTAAGAAGAGAGTCCGGCTGATGAGATACGCCGGGAACGGGTCACGCGCGCGTACTAATCAGCGAGTCTCTAACGCGGCAACCTTAATGAAATGTAGCTCGTAACAACCTTTAGATGGAAACTCACGCCTGCGCGGGAAATGTGTAACAAAGATGACGCTTAAAGGGAATTTATGAAATGCGAGATGCATCGCGACGGAACGCGACGGTGCTCGCTGTTGGCGCGATTCACTTGAAGCGCCAACGTTCCGTATCTTATCACACGTGCGTTTTTGAATATTTTAATTTGTTAAGACCAATCTCTTTGCTCTTTTTCGCTCAATTTTCTCATACACAGATACTCTAGAGTGATGCGTGTATTTTAATAAGATGTATTTTGCGTTACTACTTTCAACAATTAGAACAACAGCAAACGAGAAAAGCTTCTCAGGAATGTAAATTTTCGCAAGGTGCAATTAAATGGCACTCGTAAAGTGTTCACTCTCTCACGTTGCAATTAACAATGGGCGATTACTGTCATCCGCTAAACCGCGTGAATGGTTTTCACGGATCATCATCGACTTTATATGTAAAATAAAATATGCAGATTCACACGCGATCGTCGCGAAACAGGCTGGTAGCCAGCAGACGTGCTAAACTATCCCAGAAGGAGAGCCGTCGGAGAGCGGTCTCATATTACACGATGTTCTCTCCGTAAAAGCGGACGGGGGGAGCGCTTATGTACCGAATGGTCTCGTACATATTCGCTTATGTGTATCACAATTGCAGAGCTGCTCGATCATGGAGTCGCTATCGCTGCCAACGTTTACGCGATTTTAAGCGACGATCTATACGCGGAAAGCGGACCAACGGTATCAAAACAGCTCGTTACGGCTGAGTTACGATTACTCGTGCGTACGCGGATAAATTTCATATACCGCGACGCGTACGCGCTGTCAATTTTTTCGAGCCGCTGTTGCCGCGCAATCGGAGCAAATCGAATCGTCTTGATTCAACTCGCGACAACGCGCGCAAAGAATGATCTCATTAGAGTGTAACTCTGGATTCTAACTGCGACCCTCTTGAGCTTAGATTACTCATTTGTGCGTTTATGTTTTGCGCTTTTACGACTAATGTACACGTATTTGCCGTTAATCGTCAAGAAAAAGATTGGCTGATGATAGCTTCGATTTCTTCATTTTTCAACTCGGGACTTGGATAGAGAACTATGATAGAGCTTCGATATTTTCGTGACAGTAAACTCAACGTCGCATTTCAGGACTCTAATTTTGTTCGTCACTTAAAAACATCCTACACCTCTTAATGTCTCCTCCATTTCGCCGTAATGTCCCCCCAGATTCGACTGAACTGGACTGAACGCCCACGTGTCGTGTATTATAAATCGTAGGACAGCCTTGAAAGACATCGCCACGTCACCTCGCTCGTGTCGAGAGAGTGCCCGCTTCTTTGTGTGACGAGCCTGGTAATGTAAATGCTTTCGCCTGTATTACATTACTCAATATTTTGATATCGACGATACACCGCTCGCGTCTCGCCGAGTCATTCGACCCGAAACATTCGTGTTCTTCTTAGGCTCGAATAATAACGTGAAACTCGATCCGATTATTAGCGTACGTCAATTGATACATTCGTCACAGAGATCAACTTAGTAGCTAATTTCTTCCAGAATTACAGATGCTTCAAAATAAATAATAGTTTCTAACGGGAATTTCTCTTGACTTGAATATAGAAAGTAACGAAACACGTTGAAACCAGTTTCTAATTATAGCCGCTTCTCAAAGAAAAGAGAAACTCTTATTTTAGAAATACTATAACACACAGTGCATTAATCACTATTCATTAGTTGAACACGACGGAGCTAACAAGGGAATGCAAGTGAAGTTATACTATCTTATAATTTAGCAATATTTGCGACACACACACACACACACACACACACGATTGATAATCAGTGCCGGTTTTACGCGCGAAATCGCGCGAGAAGCGCGGAAATAGGTAGAATAATTTGCTCGACTCTCTGAAATAAGGAAGATGCGAGTAACTTGCCGCTTGATTAGGTCTCATATCTTAACAGGATATATCCGGTATTAGCGACTTCGGTATTATTAATCATTGCGAACTCCACGTATGCGGTATTAGCGAGAGATTAAGCGTGCAATAAAAGACACGGGCGGTCCAAGAGTTTGTATGAGATCGCGACAGGTAGTACAAGGTTGACCGCGGTGAGTGTCACGCCGAGATTCGCGGATCTCGAAGGACATCGAGGGAAAAAAACGAGTAACGTAACCGCGTCGGATTATGGCACGCTCGCCGAACATCCACTTTCGCACAAGCATGCACACACACACACACACACACATGTACATACAGGTAACATTCTTCCAGCCACCGTTCGAATATACGTAGTCAACTTTTTATTCGGATATGCGAACGTAAGAGGCTTACTTTTGACATAATTGACGCGGGGACACGCGATGCGCTCTCTAGAAAAATTACCCGACTCTGTGACGACAGAGTGGAGTCATGAATCATAAGCTGTTTCTCACAGAGTCAATGAAATTTCTTCGCTTCTGCGACTAAAATTACAGCGCGGTTCGTCGTCCACGAGGATTAAACGGGAAGCCCTCCGACGTTAAGCGCTAGAAACAAATAAGATACCCCAGAGAGTCCATCTAGTTTGAAAACAAAATGTGAGATTATGATATCATCGTAATCTCTTTCCGCGATGGAAGAAGATACCGCTGAAAGATAAGATACCCGTCTCGCAACAACTCGATATAATTAGATCGAATTCAATGTTTTTCCGCTCGAATCGATATCACTTCCACGTCCAAAGGATTACGCGTACGCGTCGACGCGTAAGTACGTAAATGTGGAAATTCTGTTAAACTGAGACGCACTTGACTCTGCCATTACGTACGAAGAATAATCCACCCTTTGTCCGTGCAGCCGAACAAATGGCTACAGAGCTGCAGAGCGGAACCCTTAATTTTCGATGATGAATAACTCTGTAATCACGGTCACACACATACACAATTTTAGCCAACTAGAAATCATCTCGAGGCCGTAGAGGATGTATCTCTCTGCGAAATGGCTCACAGAGAGCGGCGCGCGGCCGCGTCGACTTTCCCGATGCATACCCTCCTCCCCCTCTGGCCGTATCTGCGCGCCTCTAATGCCCCGTATATCACGCACAAAAAGCCGGATACAATTGCAATCTGAACTCGATTCAAATAACCGCGGAATCTCAGCGGCGATAAGGGACGCCAGGCACCGCCGCAGTCCTGCCAGCGTCGGAGCCACCATGAGCCATTGAAATCTAATAGCATCACCGGAATTGAGCGATAGACGCTCCGCGCGGCTACAGCTGACGCCGCGCCGGAGAGCGCGCGCGCGCGCGCGCTCGCGCGAGTCTCTCTACCCTACCGCTACAAATTACACTCGGTAATTCAGTTCCTTGACCGCGAAGTCTCACAAGAAGTTAAGTCTATCTCGCGGCGAGTGAACGACCGCAGCTTCCCGTGTTGGTTCATAAGTCACTGTGTGCGCGCCGTTAGAGCGCGCAAAGCGCGAAAAGAAGTTGCCGAATGTCGGCCGCGCGCGAAATGCCTTCGCTGAGAGAGATGCCTTCGCGCGTCGTGAGATCGCGGTCGCGTCTCTTTTATAATCGAAAATGTGCATTCCCACGACGAAAGTCTTTCTCGCGGTTCAACTCGAGACACATCTAATCGCCCAACCACATTTCTACAATATAAATATGATGATATGATAGTACACAGAGGAGACATTCCTTTTACTCCAAATTTCAGAGACGAATTTCTTCTCTCCGAAGCAATACCACGAAATAGCGAATTACTCAAACAATGCTTTCACTACATAAATACGATACGAATATGAAAATATAAATAAATAAATAAATAGAAATACGACGCAGATAATGATCGAGAAATTCTTGGTCCGGTGCAAAACGGATTTTTTTCCAAACAAAAATCTCATAATTCGGCTGCGTTCGGCTGATGCAGAAAACCGAATATTTTTTTCGTTTACCTGAAAAAATCATTATTACAGAACAGAATTATTGCTCGACAAGTGAATGCTCGAGAGTTCAGGCCTCTGAGCGTTAATTTCTGAGCGGACATTTCAATGAAGGTGTCAGTAATTTCCTTTTCATACACTTGTATTGTGATAATATCGAGAAAGCTGGGACACGGGCGGGGATAAGAATCGCTACTTTATGCAGAAGTTAATGACCGCGAATGGTAGGGACCGCCGTATAACCGATCACTAGGAAACCGTATGCGCCTCGAGCTTTGTCTTAACGACTCGTATGCGCAAAGTTACCGCCGATCGTCGACTCATGCTCACGGACATGCTCCCCGCGTATACGTCATAACGCGAATCATCGCCACCGTACATGCGCACAGATCCGGACATGCGTTCGAGCGCGGATGCACGACAATTCGTCGCGAGAGCATGCGTGCAGTCATGAAAAGGGTCCGTAAAAAGAAACAAGCTTGTAAATGTCGAAGGCAATCTTATCGCGATGTACATGAGTTGCGTCGACGGAACGCCTCGTCTCACGATGTATTCCCTGAGCGATCAATGTACCAATTTGCATATTTTTTTTCGCGGGAGGAAATAATTATTTTCACGAAGAGACGAAAAATTTTCTTAAACTTTTCCTCGTGCAACATCTGTGTTTTGTGCAAAATCTAAAATCACCTTGCGAAAAAATAAAGAGGTGCTAAAAGACTAAAAAAAAACACCATTAGCAATGTTATCGCAGCGACGATATTGAGTACTAATCGGTTAAAATCACAACTGACTAAAGTAAGATCAATAATTGAAATTAATCAAACCAAAGTCATGTATGTAATTATGAATAATTTAACCGACGATGATGAAATTGATCGGTGGTCAGTCAGTGCGTGATCGATCAAATCAAAGTGATCGATTGAAACAATCATTATGTATAATCACGATTTACTCGATGTTAATTTGAATCGTTTTAGCCCGCCAAAATCGCCGATCGATCAGTGCCGAGTGTTGCCTTCATTTACAAGCGAAGAATTTCCTTGCCTGAACACCACCCCCCGTGTTCGCGATTAACAATGATGCGCGGTCATACGCGCCGCGGAGTCGATTACCATTTGCTTAAAATTTACAGCCTTGTTCGCTCTCGCGCGGAGAGAAAGAGAGAGAGAGAGAGAGAGAGAGAGAGAGAGGAGGAGGGAGAGGAGATATAGCAGGGGAGCTCATTCCGCGGACTAGCGCGCAATTAAACGCGCGAAGATAATTTATGCGCCCGGTCGGTGTCCGCCGCGGCTCCGCGGGCATTATATGCCGGGCTGGGGTCAGTTCGGGCTCGGGGGAGACTGCGTTGACTCCGAGTAAACAACGAGTCCTTCCCGCGCCAGATGTAATTTTCCGCACCGGCGAGCCTCGTCGTGGTCGCGCCAATGACGCGGCGCCGTCGTCGGCGTCGTCGGCGTCTCGGAAGGCTCATAGACGCGGCCGCGCGAGATTATCACAATTCTAAAATCATAATTTTCACCCCTCAAGTGCCGTAAGATAAATAAACGCTCGCGTAATTACACCGTAATTACCGTGGCACGGTCGGCCGCCTGAGAGAAGACGCGCGGAAAATAAGGAAAACGGGCCATGCGGCCCGCGCGACGACGCGCGGCCGCACGTCGTCAGTGGAGAAGAAAACTGCGCGGGGTTGCGGTCCGCGCGAGCGGCGGGGGAGGGGGAGGGAGAATAATTAGTATCTTTTTGCCGTCATTAGCGTTTAAGCGAAAAGAGCGACGTTGATGATAGCGCGAAGCGCAGGCATGTTAATGGGCGCGATAGAGAGTGCCCGGCGAGTTCCCGCGAGTGCTCTGCCTCGTTGTGCTTTATAATTCGTGAAACGACCAATTAACGTTCTGGAAGAAGGAGAGTAGGTGGTCTCCCCTCCGTCCTCCCTTTACTCGTTCACCGGCGAACCGCGCGTTTCGACCGCTCTGTGCAGGTGGCACGTTGGCTGATCGCCACGAACTTCTTCCGACGTTGAACTTTGCGTGCTTTTTTGCTCAGCTGCGCTCTGAACTATCTCAAGTAAAAACTATAAACACGAACTTCGGACGATCCGCAACGCGTGACGTAATTTCCAGCGAAATTCTATCTGTATTTGTGCGTCGCGTAATATAGAAAGTACCGAAAAACAGATATGACGGAGAATACATATGTGTATGATAATATATGAAAATATATTTATGAATCAATATAAACATGCTTGTGGAATTATGGATTTGCAAACGTGTTCCCTCTCTTTCCAATGTTTTCATATAAATATAATTCTGTCCCGACTTCTCCAGTGAAATATAGGTATTCGTCTGACGTAAACTTAACTGTGTAACTATCGTGCACCCAGTGCGTAACTGCGTCGTGCGTTTCTATTTTCTAGACAGCCCGGATAAAGATGAAAGTAATTGCATGTTAGGTTAGGTTAGATTAAGTTAAGTTAGGCCAGATCGGCTACTTCTGACGTCGGGTGCACGCGATTGTTCTTGTTTCTCGAGCAGAAACACGTCCCGACATTTTAATCTCAATAATTACGAGATACGTAAATTCGCGCGCGAGCGGACTTCGAGGAGCCTGGTCGTGGTATTCCAGGCAGATCGCAGGTGCATGAGAGAGAATCGCAAATCCGGATGGCGGACGATAGAGACGTATGTTGCGGGATACACTGTCAAGTTTCGGGTTAAAGACCACTGACAGGAGCCCATTAAAATCCCCGCAGCGTACGGCTGGATCGTCACGCATGACTCCGCGGTATCGGCGACGTTCACCAGGAGTCAGCAAACTATGACTCGCGCGTTTTCCCAGCACAAAGGCTCGCTCGCACAAGAGAAAAGGAGAGGAAAAGAGAAAGAGAGAGAGAGAGAGAGAGAGAGAGAGAGAGAGAGAGAGGGAGAGAGAGAGAGGGAGAGAGCGAGAGAGAGAGAGAGAGAGCGAAAATCCCATACCGATTCGTCGTCTACAAAACGCGGCTTGCAGATCGCGCCGCGAGATGCGTCTTATCTGCACTACGCCGAGCTTCGCTTCTTCCGCGACGAAAGAGGCTAGCACGCGTTCCGCAACCTCCGCCGCCGCCGTCGTTGAGTCGGGGCCGAGTAGAGTCGAGAGACGACTCTACGCGAACCGTCCGCGTCCGCGTTCGCGATATCTTCGATCGAGAGCATGCGCGCGCGCGCGCTTACAGCCCGAACGTCGTGCAACTCGAGGGAACTTCATGCGGCACTTGCATACACACACACGCACATGACATACGTTACATATACATGCGCATACGTACCTGTTGCTTTCCCTGTGCAGCGCGACGCACTGGTAGCGTCCGGCACGTCCGTGGCACGTCCAACGAGATCACCGGTGAACGATGCGGGCTCCCGTTGCGATCCCGCGATGCAACCCGGTGCCGACGAGGATGCCGACGCCGACGACGACGACGACGACGGCGACGCCGACGACGACGACGACGACGACGACGACGACGTCGGCGACGTCCACCAACACCACAACAACGACGACGATAATCCTCTGTCCGCGGCGTAATCGCGAGTCGCGGGGAAGCGTCGAACGGTTGACGACGCGGAGCTCAGGTCGCGGATGATTTCGCGTATCGCGTCCCGCATCGCCGGAAATCGCCGGAGCGAGCGTCGTTGCTCCGGACGGCACTGGCCGGTTTCGACGCACCTGCACCTGCACTTGACGCCGCGTCGCGCCGCGAGTTTACGGGCCGCCGTGTCGCCGTGCGATACCGGGACGCGAGCACGAGCCGCAACGGCGACGACAGCATTCTGGCGGCATCACCGCGCGCGGCGGTCCGCGCTTTTCTTCCCTCTCGTCGTCGTTTCTTGCCTCCGTGCTCCACCGCGCTCGCACAACAACAAACACACGCAGCAAACAAACGCCCGACTTCTGACCTCTGCCAAGCGCGGACCGATTCAGAGCGATCGGCGCACCACGCTATTGGCGCACGCGTATCGATGCGCGTCGACTCTCTCGCTCGCTTATGCGCCGGCAACTTCGCTCCGATGAAAGGGCCGGCGCGTCAAAGTCCTTTAACCAATAAATCTCGCTCGAGAGCGAAAGCGGAAAACTCACGAGAAACAAGACAAACGGGGGACAAACGTCTCGACAGTCACATCGCGGGGCTCACTCGTCAGGCTAACTTGACACCTCGAACGAGGAGACGGCTCAGGGCGATCGCGCAGATCGCGATGAGTGCACGCGAACGGGGCTGACACACGACGGCCAAGCGTACCGCGGTCAGGTCGTTGTCGATGATAATGTCGCGATCACTTGCGCAAAGAGAGAGAGAGAGAGAGAGAGAGAGAGAGAGAGAGAGAGAGAGAGAGAGAGATAGAGTGAGAGAGAGAGTGAGAGAGCACGAGCGCGCGACACGCACTCTGGAGTTCGCTCGCACGCCGCTGCGAGGCCGTCTGTGTGCCCTACGAGAGTGCACACGCTGGTGTTCGTCGCGATCGCGCACCGATTTACTCGCCAGGGATGCCCCTTGTTCGATGGCGCGGCAACACGCAGTCGAGAGAGCCCGAGTCGAACTGGCCCCCGAGATGAGGCCCGCAACTCCCTACTCCCGGTGCGCGAGCCTCGACTGGTCTCTTCTCTCCTCACATCGGGCCCCTCTTCATGCCCCTTCACTTCGTCCTGTTCTCCGGATGCCGCTGAACATTCTCCTTCCCCCGGCCTCCCTCGACTCACCTCTAACATCATTGTATATCTCCTCTCTGCGCCGGGCGCGCGCGCGCGCGCGAGCGCCGGCTCCGCTCTTGCTCTCCGAGTCCGAGCATTTTCCTCCTCCCTTCGCCTCGCTCTACCCCCCGAGACGTACGTTGTACGCGCGCGAATTTGAGCTCGTGACCGTAATGAACGTGCAATTCGAGTCGACGACCCGATAATATAGTTCGCGTGTCGGTTCTACACGCGCGCGTTTCACGGAAAGTTATCAGCGAGCTGCCGAACGTCCGAACGCGTAATGGATCCGAGACCCGGTTCCGTGAACACGGAATTAACAGTGATCGTCGTCGAGACTCGATCGCTGCTCTGATACCTCACATCGAAACCGGCTGCGATACGGACGACGTATCGCGGTTGACGATGTAATTGACTATGATTAGGAACTAACCGGCGTACAATGTCGCCTCGATGGGACTGCTCGCTCTCGTTGCGTTCTTTCTGCATACTTTCAACGCTTATGTTACAATGACGAATAGCGATCGCGCGCATTGACGAGAGGAAGAACGAAGGGTTCGGAATGATTCCCTTTTACTCAACTCTCGACTCGCTCTCTCTCGATGTTCGCCTCTCGCTTCTTCCTCCCTGTGCCCTGCTTCTTCTCTATATGCTTCTTTCCCACGCTTAATATTCCACGTTTGCCTTACCTTCCTACGCCACTTCGTTCTCTACTTTCTGCTCGCTCCGTTCCCGACACTGCGTGCCCGCTTCGTTACACGCCGCCATCTCTCGTTACACGCGACTTGACCCTTCAGCCAGCCTTCAGTTGCATAGCTGCAACACGCGAAAGAGACCTCCGTGAAACCACGATATCGAGCTACCTGTATCAGTTTAATTAAGTTTTATTAAGTTGTTGAAGTAATATCGCGTGGCTCTTCTCGACTAGCGTTAATAACTATATGCAAGTTGATAGGTACGGGGCTATGCCACAATTTGCTGCAAATGATGAAGATTGCCTTCGAATAAGCTGTTTGTGTACAAAATCCCCCAGTAGCACCCACTGGTTTCAGTTTTACATTTCGTCACTGAGATATTATTCAAGACGGAGACCAAGGGAAGTCAAAGGAAAAAGTGAAGTCAAATATACCTTACAAAGACGTAAAAGTCATCCTCCCTCGCTCCGAATTACTCGTTTTCAGTTTTTTCTCCTCATCTTATTGATTAATCATCTGATTGATTAAGAGATTTTAAGAGAGCGGCATCTTTTCAAGCGGTTTTTTCATCAAGTCGACTCGAGGGTGTCTCTTGGACTCTCTCGCTAATCTTTCCTCTCGAGTATCCTATCGAGTAACGTGTCGAGTAACACAAATAATGATAAAACACAGAGTGATCAAAAAGTCACAAATAATCGCGATCCAATAAAGCATACTTACATACGCAAATGCGTGACTCGCAACGAAGCATGACTAAGTTTCACCTTGACCGCCAGATCAAAGTGAAGCAAAAATGCGCTTGGCACTGCGTAATCGTTCGCGCGATCTTCCTGCATCGTCAACTAAGGACGCCATTGTATCCGATAGTGGCACCCCCTGAATACCAAATTTAAAATTTCGAATTTGAATTTAAAATAGCGCCACTCTCGGTTCCCACGCGTACTCGCGCGAACGAGAGCGAGATGAAACGCGACTTCAGTCGCGTGTCATTGTTCTGTTCTTTTTCCGCCGCGCTGCACTACACACCTCGCTGCACGCGCGACGAAGCGAGTCGTATACGCACACAAGCAAGCGAGCAAGAGAGCAAGAGAGCAGAGAGAGAGAGAGAAAGAGAGAGAGAGAATAAACGAGACGTGAAAGTGCGAAAAGTGCAGGTGGAACGAGCAGCTCGAACAAGTGTTGTGACGTGCGATACGCCGCTACGCGATGTCGCTCGCGCAGCCACGTGACTCACGTCGCAAAACATGGCTCGGACTCGCCAGGAAGATGGCTGCCACGCGTTACGAAAGAGCGGACGATTTCTTACGGGTAAGCCGCTGCCCGACCGTCCAGAAAACCGCCGCGTTGCCGTACGTCCTCTTAGTCACGCTCGGTGGTGGCTGTCGACGCGATGGTATATAACATTAAGTGGATCATACCGAAACTTCGGAACCCGTCGAGGCTCTGGAACATCGCGAGTAGCATAACCTTCGCAGCAGTGGGCATTTTCTCGAAAATCATCATAGGTAAGAGCTATTCGCTTGCCGGTTTCTGCCCGAGACTCGTCGGCTCGTCGACGTCGCGCGATTACCGACAGCGCGTACGAACGACGTAGCCGCCGGAATCGTCGCGATCCTCTTCGACGACGGGGTGCTGTGTATGTGCGTGAGACGGATTTCTCGACATATTAACGCGAGAGCCATTTGCACGTACCTTCCCTATGGGGCAACATCGCGCGAAGGTTAAATGAAAATATATAGCGCTCGTTATGGCATCTTGTTACGGTTGACATTGACGATGTCCGTCATCGCGCGGAAATGCAGATACGGCCGTTACGCTCGAAATGTACATGAGGAAAAATTAATTGTCAGTTACGACTCAGTTACGGAATAGACGCGTGGTACAATTGTATACGTTTGCTACCACGTACCAGCTGAGACGAACCTTGTCTAATGATAACACTCTTAGTAGACAGGGGCTTCAAAGTCACTATCTATTTAAAAGAACAGAGGTCTGATTGCTAGTCATTTAGCTTGATTGCATGTCATTAGCTGTGGTAGTATTGCTTACTGAATGCTTACGCAGAGCATGAGAGTTCTCAGAATGTGCCCTTTGTACTTACATATCATGTGCTGGTTTAACATCACAGTGACTATTGTAATATACTCCTTGCTAATAGATATATGTTATGTGTGTAATAGAGAGGGAGAGAAAAAGTTTCTAATTGGACGAACAAGGCCATGCATTCTTAATAGCCTATGAACTATTGTGCACAACTTGTCATGTAACATATAGTGTCACAGTATGTCCTAACCAATATATTCTTCGTAAAAGTAAGGAAATGATATATGATTTTTAATTAAAATTTAGTTTTAATTTATGTTCACTAGCAATTTTTTACATGATACTCGAAGCAAAAATCATTATATAATAAGGATATTTAAAATGATAAAACAAGAAAATTAGCAGAAAACAAAAAGTAACCACATATTATTTCCAGTTAAAATAAGGCTGACTCACTGAAGAAATAATATATGCCCATTTTAAGGTAACCTTTGACATAGCAGCTATTCAATAATTAATAAGCAGTGAACACTACAAAGAGCTGAATACTAATCATATTTCTGTTCTTTAAAAGCAACTTTCAGTTATGTCTTTTTAAATTTTCTAGCTTTGAAATAAATTTTACTATCTCAGAATAGTAAAATGTAAATGTAGTAGTGTTACAAATAAGTTATATTTGTCTTAGTGATATTATCAATCAACAATGTCTTCGTGTTTGTGTTTGACTTGAATTTAAATGCTAATATATATATTAACAGCATGACACTATCAGCAACCTCTTATCTCTATATTTTATTACAGTTATAAAAAGATATAATAGTTCTATATAAAGTGCTTGCTCACTTTGAGCTGAAGTTGAGCATTTTAAATTTCTCACTTGTTTTTGATAATAACGAAAAAAACGTCTAAAAAAAAGTTACGTTGTTTGAGTAAGTAATTATAATGACGTGAAATTTCTTTTTTCAAAAGATTTAAAAGTCAATGTAATCTTTTTAAATGGAGCTATATATTTATAGCCAACATCAAGAAGAGTTTAACGTTGACAACATGACCTCTAAATGATCTTGAACATGGAAAATTACATTTGATTGTTAAAAAGGAAAAGTCAAGCATTCGTGCTCTTTAACACGAAAATTTGTTTTAGGAGATTCGAAATAATGTTTCTCAACTTGAATATATTTTTTAATACAATATATAATTCATGCTCTTGTCCTTTCTATCATTTCAACATCAAACATAGATATCTATTATTATAGTATCAATATGATAGTTGCCCATCCATGTGCGATTGCAAATTCAGAAATGATATTAGTAATTTGTACGCTGAAGACACTCCATCGCATGCGAAGTTTTCCGAAATAAAGCTATCGTAATATGCACAGTTTGAGGTAAAATTTATATTTAACTCCTGGTCTGATTCCTGGATTGATACTGCGTCCATCGCGAATTTGTTTCCGATGTTTCGTGAACATTCCAGGAAGTTCACTTCTTCAGGAAAAGAAACAATCTAAAAATGCTTATATTTAAGCCTTCTCATACGTTCCCATTACTTGAAATGCTATGATAATCGGTAACATAGCGAATAAATTTTAAATAAATAAATAAATAAATGGATGACAATACTTGAATTTGTATGAGAATAGGTCATTCGCTTCTTGACATGTGACATTATGTTTATATGCAACAGTCATGCTGATTAATGTATAAAATCTAGTGCAACGATAACATTTCCAGTTGTTGATATTACGCTGTTGAAAAATAGAAGTGTATAATTTGTTGATAGAGATTCATATTTCATAGAGAATATAGGTTGCCGATAATTTTGCTTATTTATATAATTTTTGAAGCAATCGCAAGCGGAGCGTATAATTGCGCGCAGCGTCGCGATAACGACGTACTACCGCGTAACTACCGTAATACGTATAACATAAATCGATATACATTTTCAAGTGGAGAACTGATCCTCTCACGACGTTCCGGTCGTCTCATGTAGTCGGGGTGTCCGATTATGCATGGCGGCGTAGACGAGATTCTCCGGTTTCCCGCATCGGCAGGAAGCGGTCACGCGCGTTGAGTCGCGATCGCGAGGCGTGCTGATTAGACAGCCATTTAAGCGCCAGGGGTGGGCAATTTTGGGGACAGCTGGCCGGCTACTGCACGCACCCCCGGATTAATCTAACAAAGGATTTCTCCTCTGCATTCAAGAATGGCTGAACAAAACGACGGTGTACAACAAGCACATTATCGTGCGCGCCTTAGACGTCCGGCCGAAAGACGTCCCGCTCATTACCGTGTCGAATCATCACAGTTGCTTCGACGATCCAGGCATATGGGGTAAGCTTTTTCACTCGTTTGTTAAATGCCTTTCGGCGCGCATAACGCGCATCATCAATCCCGCGCGCGCCGGCGGGACGCGCGGAGCTCGCGCGCAGCTGTGATTTATCGTCGCGAGAAATCGAGGAGAAAGGAAAGAAAAAGAGCGGAAAAGAGGAGAAACAAATAAAACGCCGCGTACGAGAATCGTCGTCGTGCCAGGTGTAAAGCACCATTCGGCCGCCGTAAAACAGCATGCTCCGAGGTGCTTCTTTATGATCTCGAAGGCACTCAAGGCCGAGATACAATGAAACGCAAGAATAAAATTTAGTGTTGTACGTAGTACGAAATCGAAAATGAAATAGACTCGACTGGAGTGTCGGATAAAACGAAATTCAACGGAGGTATCGAATTGTTCAAGTCGGCCGCGAAAGATCGACGTCATTTCTGCGATGCAAATGCTGAATTGAATTTCATGAAATTATTTCAGTATCTCGTTTCTTATCAGTTGCTCGAGTCATTTTCATCTACATATTAGCTTTCGAGACGGTATGAAATTTTTTTTTTTTTTTAACTTTTGAGAATTCCTCAGAAACAAGTTCTCTCGTTGGACCATGAGAACAAAAGTGTTCCAAACCGTTTTGAAACTCAGTGTATGCGAACAATTTCCGCGAAATATCTTCTAAAGTGCGTAAATTCTATCTAACAAATCGATGTCTTACCGATGCATTGTGGTTGATATGCGATAAGATAATAGAAAAGGATTACAATCAAGATAGATAAAAAAACCGAACGTCTTTCGGTGATCAATGATATTCATTGTTTCTCGACGTTGATCTTAAAAGTCAGAATATAATAGGCGTGAGTCATATCTGACATCGTTTATTGGGCATTCTTACACAGTCGTTTCTTCCTTCCTTCCTGCCTCTTATCTCGTTCTTGATTCCATTGTGTCTCAGCCGTTTAATCATGCACGAGAAACCGTGCCTCTCATCATCTCGTTGTCTGGCCCTCTTGCTAAGATGAATTCTCGATTTTGTGTATTCTCGATGACTCTCGACGTGCATTCAGGTCCCCCTTCTGAGATGTATTTTTCTTTCTCAGAACGACGCCGATATGCAATCGAATGAAAGAATTTAAGACAGAAAATCTCTAAACTCATTTAGCATCACTAGACCTCCAGCATGGGTTCAATCGACGTAAGATGCGATGGTCGCTCGCTGCACACGACATTTGTTTCACAAATGTTTGGCATTCCTACTTTTTTATGCTTGGCAAGTGTATACCTGTCGTTAGAGGCGACGGCGTGTATCAGGAAGCCATGGACTTCTGCATCGAAAGGTTGGCCCTTGGGGAATGGGTGCACGTCTTCCCTGAAGGAAAAGTGAACATGCTCAAGGAAGACATCAGGTTCGTACTGAAAAGTTCTTGCTCAACTTTTTTCGATACTTTGAGAAATAACTCATGATGACGTTGCAGTTTGTTGTTTTATATATATATATATATATATATATATATTTATCTTGATATAATTAAAAATTTTTTAAATACACGGGACCGCTATTAAATAAAGATTGGGTAAAAACCATTAAATTAGAGTTAGAGCTAGAGTTCGTATCTGACGTGTTAGATCGTCGAATCAAATATTATGTATTATTCATTCCTGAGAAAACTTGTAGAACCGTAAAGATCATCGTTCATATTCAGTATAGTATATGCAGGAAACGAAGTATACTTGCAGATAAACATATTGTGTAATAGCAGAGATTTGATGTTACTAATACTAGGTACCCAGGTGTCGTTCGATGAGGACTAAATCGATGATACTGTTTAGGTTGAAATGGGGCGTGGGCAGATTAATATTAGAATCGCCCGTCACGCCTATCGTAATTCCTATCTGCCATCTCGGTATGGATCAAGTACTTCCTAACGAGCCGCCGTATATGTTAAAAACGGGGAAGAGAGTTACCATGAATTACGGCGAGCCCATAGACTTTAGCGGATTGTTGGACGAATTGCGGGTGTCGAAAGCGAGCGAAGTGGAAGCGCGGAAAGCGATAACCGATCGCATACAAGAGGAGCTTCAAAGGTAGGACGGGGCAATATCGAAAGTTTTTACATTACTTTATATACGTTGCCGTTTAGTGATAATTGCGAAAAGCTATGATGGAAGAGAAACACAGAAGGCATTTCGTACACTTTCAGATTGAAAGCAGCAACGGAAAAACTTCACAAGTTATGACGAAGATGATCTTTCTGCGTCATCTCTCCGTCTCTAGCCTTAATTTGCCAAATATTACAAAAGGAAATAACCATTCGTGTAGAAAATGAGACTTGTACGTGATATGTACGATCTGTATGATAATGATTAGTTTCCTTTTTTTTAAGTATATATTCGTATTGTAACTATATTCGTGACAATATCGATTAACGTAAGCATCTATTGTATAGAAAGTCGCTCTGTATGCTACGAAAATTTCATCGTTTCTAATTGTTTCTAACAAACTCTTCGCGAAAGATTATCTAATGCTGGTACATGTATTCGTACATGTTGAAGTTGCGTACCTTCTCGCAATTGTACGCATTCTTGAAATACGATATCGACCATTTTCCGATAAAAATCTTTAGACAAACGAGATTGATTGAATGGGATATTGATTTAATTTTAGGAAGTTGTTTTGGTAAAACTTTTTTACTTAAATTTACTTAATTTTTAACCTAATTAAATTCAATTTATCTGACTCATCACTAAGATATTTAGCGAGTTTTAGAAATTATGCGCGTTATTATCTATGATAATAATTCAACAGGTATTTAGCAGGTAATTAGCAGGAATAATGGACTGTGTAAACTCACTAAAAGAATCGCGAAAGAAATATGCAAGTTTTGATACACGTTACACATGCATTCATTCCGAGTCACACGTTTCTCGGGCGATGCACGCCTTGTAAAATAATTTATATATAAATATATATATGCATGTTACGGTGTAAAAGTGATTAACCGATGTTTTTATAAAACTGATCATTGGCACAATATATACGAAATATTGGCAATCCTGTAGAAACATAATCAACGCGCGCTGGTCACTTTCACCGTAACATATAAATCATACGTGTACATAGTACGATTAATAATCATAACTGACATACGTGCTCCTTTTATAATGATTGTCAATAAAAAATTTTGATAGTACAAGCGGGGAACACGTATAAAGTGAATATATAAAAGCTGTGCCAGTGTACCTCATTAATTATTCTATTTCCAAAGTCAATTTAAAGTGTCATTACAGTGCGGATGTAGCACACTTGGCCATTAATTATATACTCCGCGTCCTCGTTTACGAGCACCGTGCCAATTAACAGATTTGCATTTGTTTTTACTAAAGAACGCATAGTAAACGATCGCACAGTTAAGCAAGCACTAACGTACAGCGTGTCTCGTGTCTTATAATTAGAATGTTAGTACTGTTTTTGTAATAATATGACATGTGAATTTCTATGAAGAATCGTAC
The DNA here is from genome assembly GCF_003227715.2 of Harpegnathos saltator. Lineage (NCBI taxonomy): Eukaryota > Metazoa > Arthropoda > Insecta > Hymenoptera > Formicidae > Harpegnathos > Harpegnathos saltator. The sequence continues at coordinate 118,641 of NW_020230520.1, read as the reverse complement.
GATAAACATATTAGCGAATATAAAATATAGCTAAAAAGTAAGCTGTATATCTTGTTTGTAATTGCTTGTGATGAAAACGATATGATTACTGGCTAATTACACGATTCGTTTTTTTTTTTTCGTTTTTGAATATTTATTGCAATATATTTAGGTTGCAACAACTGTCACGATGACAATCGCGTGTCTACATGCGTTCCCGTGCGTATATGCGCATATTGTTAATATACATACTTTTATACTATAAGTATAACACGGGCTGCTATCAAAATTCTGGGCTACCTGAACGTGATAAATTTATATAGATATTATATATTCTTGTTGAATATATTATTAGGTATTAAAATAGCGTTTCTTTCATCATGAAATAAAATCGTCTTGTTTGTTTGACCACTGTTTCGACGTTTCTCTTATTATCAGAAAACATAAAATTTGTTCCCTTTCCTAGAATACATAAGATCCTTATACAGCTTTTGCATGCTATATACACTAATTGTTTGTACAAATACGTAAGCTGTTGTGACTCTCTACAAGGTGAAATCTAAAATAACATATCGGAAGTACGCTATTCTCGAAGGACTCTAAGAGTTTGGTATCCATTGGTTCTAAAATTTTTATTACTATGTGCATAAACAGAATTATAACCATAAAAGAATAGTGTTTTTCTTGCCGGTAAATGCTAATTCTGTAACCTGTCGTTTGAGTTCATTGGATCAACAACAATTTTAAACAATCTTATGTAGTCGCACATATGAAATATTGGATTGCGGCAATGTCATATAGTGTTGTACGCATACGTGTAGATGGAATTTTGTTTAATATAAAATTTCATAATGTAATAAAATCTTGATGTATTTTTTCTTTTAATTTCTGAAAATGGATGTGGTTGATGCAGTGAACCCGAACGGCAGATTACGGCAGATTGACCGAATGGTCAATAATCTATTTCCATTTTATCATTGATACATTTTGTTGTTGTTATATCTTATACACCAAACGTCATATTTAACAAGAATGTCACACTGCTGTCATATGTATTTAAGACAAGTGGTAAGTGTATTAAAACGTATGGTGGTTATATTACAATTTTCGTTATAGCATCGACAGACAAACGTTATACGAGACATGTACTTATGATTGTGTTCTCTCGACATATAGAAATAGATCACACTATAGTCTACCGGTGTATCATATTATCCGTCAATACGAAGATCATATATCCCTTGGCACGTTTTTAATTCGTAAAACTGAACATTCTCCTGTCTCACGAGCGATACAAAAGCGGCGTACGATCCTCGCATTGCACTGCACGAACACGAGCACGAGAGAACTATATATGCGTTCATATATTTATATATATTATGTATATCATAAACTTTGTATAGACAGAACAGTAGATAAGTATAACGAGAGAAAATTCATTTAATATGCATACGTACTATCACCCCGTTGTATCACTCTTTTTCTTTAATTTTCACATTTTGTATCCAGAGAAATTTTATACTTATATACATGAAAGAAAAAGAATAAACGAGCCACGCGCGATTATTAATAATAATAATAATAAGTTATAAATCGATCGCGAAACTTGACTCGCATTTAAATTATACATATGTATATTATCAAATCCGTAAAATTCTATGGCGCTATCGATTGTTGTATAAGACCGGGATATGTATTGGACTAGAAAAACGTGATTGCTCGAAATGGTACACACGCTTGATTTTAATTCGTCGTAAACGAATGGTAAACGATCAAAACAAATCTAAAAGGGTCCGATTGCTCCCAGCAGAAATTACCGTACGTTCCACGTGTAAAGTCATTTTCATTTCATGATTTACTTCATGGTTTACTAACTAGATAATATATATATAATTGAATGGTCCTAATTATTATATATTATCCAGTATATCTTTGTAAATTAGCTAATCTCCTAAAACTCGTATACTCGTATAGTTATATATACCGGAAGAATATAAGATGATTCATAAAATGGCAAATTTTCAAAAGCATCTTGGTATTTTGATTGGTTGTTTCCGTTCGTTTAGGCTCGTTCCTGGACGGCAGGTCTAACACGGTGAAGCAAGCATTGTATTATATCTCATATAAACGTAGGCCAGACGCTAAAATGGACCAGTATATATGTATATCACAAATTTGATATATTGTACTCTCTTAATTTAATCGTGATAAGCTACAAAACCGCACGTATTTACGTGGCGCGAGCATCTATATGAATAATATATCGAAATCTGAAAAGTTTGTAAAATACAAGTATCGCGATCGAAATGAAAGTTACTCAGTACCATTAGGAGTCACGAGAAGCACGACGAAGCTATCATTCAGACAATCCCTTACAATCCAACGTAATAATCTATAGGTACACATCGTCTGTTCTAATTTAGCAGTTCTTTGTTCGTAATATAATTGTATCGCACCAGCAATCTCTTGCGGCGGATTCTTTTTTACATATCTGTTTTACCTAACGCATCTAACGATGTCCATTCGCGATCCTTCGCAGTCTAGTCTTGTCGAAATTGCAGATGCTACCGAGCAGAGCAGCGCGCTCGTTCGTCGATTTTGATACACTGTTCGACGCAACACCAGATGCTTCAGACGACGATGGCAGCGCAGGAGGTGGTGGTGGAATGGCTTTGCCAAGAACTGCATCTGCTGGCGGAATTTCTACGGAACCTTCAGCGAGAGAGAAAGACAGAGAATGTGATACAGTGGGCTGCGCTACGCTCTGTGTACGCGTTTCATTCTAAGGAATTCAGGAAGGAATCGTCTAAGAGTAGACTAATAGTCTAAATATTATCTAGAAATCTCTGAAAAATTGGATGAAGATACGGACAGAAATGTATATATGACAAAGATATATCACAGATAATATTAAAATATCTAAGATATGCAGAATAAGCTAAATAGCAGCTCAGTAGAAAAGGAAAGGATGAGACCACATAATCGACCTGTAATCAAAGCATTGATGAAGAAAAATCTTATAAAACAAACATGAGTGTAGCTATGAAGAATTTGATAGACATTTAGAAGAGAAATCTGAATGCTCGGGTGACCTACGTGAAAGGAATGACCTCAGTACGCGCCATCAACTTTTGTGCCCAGCTAATCAAGAGATGTAGAAACGTAAATGTCAATTAGCGTCAATGGCAAACAGCGTGAGGAGCATTGTGGTGACTTACGAAGCGACGGAGGAGTCAACGTTCCAACGCTGGTAGCCGTGGAAGTACTTGTCGGGCTGTCCGAGCGTTCTGGACTCTTACCGTTCACTTGTTTCATGCCGTTTGTACCCAGTTGCGATGCGGAACGTTGTTCTTGCGCCAATTTCTGCTCTTTCTTCTGCAAAGGTAGAAATCGCATTGACGCATCTCGTCTTTTGTTCAGCAACCGTTTGCTCTCCCGACGTTTACTTCTCCCCTCCTTATTTTTTTTTTCCCCCTATATACTCACCAATTTATGTTTTCGTTTCTTCATCTCTTCCTCGGAGCTCATCATCTCTTGAACCTTAACCAACCTCTTCTGATGCCGGGCGACTTTCTGTTCATCGCGCAGTCGTTGCTCGGCTTTATTTACAGCTTCCTGCAAAGCTTCCTTCAAATGATTGCTCAATTTGAAATGTGGCTTTTCCACGGCGCCGATAGCTAACGCGGCGCGCCTTGCCGATTCGAAAAATGGATGTTCCAATAGTCGAGCCACTATCGGCAAATCTTGTTTCAGAGCTTCCGGCGACAGGATCACTTCCAGTAAATTTTTTAGATTTGCTTCGCAATGGGGCAATTCGGAGCATGTAGCCTCTAAAAGTGGCCGTCCGAACGCCATTTCGTACAAAACGTGCCCGAATGAATACACATCAACTTGGGTCTGTTGCGAAAGACGTATACAAATGTACAAACTTCACAGAAGTTCTCGCAGGTTGCCTTGTACTTGATGATACAATCAAAGTGGTAATAATAATCTTATATGAAAGGACAAATATAAAATCTTTTCATATGAAATTTTTTTTAGAGAAAAATTTTTTAGAGAAAGATAGCATTGAATACTATAAAAAAAAAATCTTTTCTTTTTTGAAAAATTTGAGTGTACTATCGAGAATAATTTGAGATGATGTATTATATTACCGTGGCATGTAGCTTGCGCCTCTGCACTACATAAGGCCGATAAAATGCTGGCAATCCGAGCAATCCATTTTCTATGTCCAATAACTTGGCGCACCTCTGGGTCAAGAGTATATTACCAGTGTGCAAATGTCCGTAGGGTAATCCCTTCTCATGAAGGTATCCTAGAGCCTCCAATATCTACAAATGATATTATTATCGTTATATAGAACAGTTGTGTTCACACGTGTTGTTTTACCACGATTTTACTTGCGTAACGATTATTAACCTGATAACCATACGTAGCAACTTCTGACGTAATTAACGATTTGATTTGTTTCGGATTTCCATATTTCTTTATGAACGGTTGCTTAGGCTTGGTGACGCAAAGAATATCATGTAGAGTTCCGGCCGGATGGAAATTTCTTATTATTAGTGCCCCATTGTCCGTGACATGTTGATGTACCATCGGTTCGATGTAAGTGTGTCGTAGAGAACCTAAAGTTTTAAAAACTCCTTGTATATCCTTGTCTTGCAAATGTTTATCAGGACCGAATTCAACCCAGGCTAATAAAAGCTCCTGCTTCGGATTCTGTCGATTTTTCACTGTGTAGTAATGTTTTCTTAGTCGCCATCCCATATCAGGGATGGGCTTACATACTTCATAATTCGCATCACTTCGCAACGCTAATGACACTTGTTGCAGTGCAATTTCTATAAAAAAATAATTCTTACATTAGTACTTAGATGCTGTACACAACAAAAAATATATAAACCAAGTAATCTTTTCTCTTAGCAGTCGACATTTTTCTCCTACGTATTTAGAATTTGGAATCAGATTATTTTTGTAACATCCTAATCACTTTCCCAAAGTTATATGAAGACCAATCCAATATCAGTTTAACAATTTATATTGTACATTACTCCCTATTACTTTACTCCATTTATTGTCCAGAAACTTACCATGTAACGGTGCTGTATAATTCTCAGGGTCTAAAAACCTTTTCATAGGAAGTGAAGATGCAAGTATAGGATTCATTAGTACTATGTTTAGATAATTCTGAAAGAGAAAAGGAAGACTGTCATATGTTCCGCTCAGCAGTTCTGTGTAAATATGCGTAAAAATAGGATATCCTACATATCCAACAAACCTGCAGTGCTATTTGTCGCTGAGCTATAAAGTCCGGTTCCATATTACCAATAATTCTTTTTGGTGGTAATGGCAGATCAAAGCCAGATATGGATAAAGCTGTATTGAGCTGTACGAAATCATTGTAGCGTCTGCTGACTCTCCAAGATCTTTCAGGAAGTGGACCTCTTTGTGTTTTTATAACGTATTCCTGAATAATACAAACGGCACACGGTGCGCGTTATTAATGCGAGGCGTATTTATTGCGTCAACGCAAAAGTGAAAACAAACTTCAAAAATACAACATGGCAGCTGAACTGTCGAACAGAATATTCTTTTGTACACAAGGTTGACGTCTGTGTTGTAACAATATACAACTATAGTCCCATTAGGGACCGACGATCCCTATATACGCACACTTTAATTAAACGAGACAAACAAATTAAGGTAATGATAGGATAAAACGAAAAGGTAGGAGAGAGAGACGAAGACAACGAGAGAGAGAGAGAGAGAGAGAGAGAGAGAGAGAGAGAGAGAGAGAAAGAGCGAGAGAGAGAGAGAGAGGGGGGGAGGGTGACAGCGAAAAGCGAAAATATTGGAGAGTACATACCGTATGTCCATCGATGGTCCTCGCATTTTCGATTACGCTCATCAGCTGTTCCGTGTCATCTAACAGCACTTTATTCGTGTATCTCTTCTCGAATAAAGCCATTGATCGTTAGTCCGCAGGTAGGCAGGGCCCGTACGGGGCGAACTGCGTCTGTCTCTCGCACCGTCTACGCGCGTCGCCATACATGACGCGCTTCTGCTTCATTTCAACATCGGTGAACGCGCGGTGCGGCCACTTATCGCGGATAATTCTCAATGTCAGCTATGTCAGCAGCTCCGGAACGGTGCGCCGACACACGTAGGAGGAGCGAACGCACGATGCAACCACTATCTCCGGCGCGGTGTGACGTTCTATAGTCTCCGTCGACACACACTCACCTATCACTCACTTATCACTATCTGACGTCATCATTGTGCGCGCGGCCAGGCCAGGTAAGGTTTCTAGGGAAGTTATCTCGTTTCTCTGACTATACACCCGATCTCGCAAAACTGTCGTGAGCAAGCGCTCTCTCTCTCTCTCTCTCTCTCTCTCTCTCTCTCTCTCTCTCTCTCTCTCTCTCGGCCCGCCGCCGGTAGAGATCGATTTATCTCAATGCCATATCGCGCTGATTCCAACGCGAGGCTCGAATATCAAGCCCGGAAGCCAGAATAAGTTGCGAATAAGTGCAAACATCCAGTTGCGAGTTGCGAAAGATGGCAACCGCTAGTTACAAAGTGCTATTTTCGGTTGTGAGAGACAGTTGCGATTTACCGATTGCCGTCGCCAAGAAGTTACAAGTTGGGCAACTCTCTTTAAGCAACCGCAACTGTCTTACGATCGAAAATAACACTTTGTAACTAGTATAGTTGCCATTCTTCGCAACTTCGGATGTTTGCAAGCTATTCTGCTGGAAGCCCGCAGGGCTTCGCAGCGATAAAATGTATCTATGAATCGCAGATTATGATCATCGATATTATTCATAAAACATATATATCACACCAACTGCGATAATACGCAACGTAAAAATAAAAGATCGAGAATCACACGTCTCCGACTCAGCTGATTTATTCGAGGATGAAGGAAAGAAAAGGAGAAGGGAAACAGCAGCGGGGACAACAGGTACAGAAAGTGCAACTGGAAAGAACGAACCGCCAGGCCAGTCATGCCGCATGCGCGCGCGGCCGTCCAATGACATGTAACATTATCGGTGGGTATCGCGCGATCAGTTGCCAGCGACAGCGACTGGTAATAACGTGGCGTGAGTCGTTCCAGATCGCTCGCATGTAACGTGTACGAGCGTCCAGATCGAACGTCGCGCCGCGCGAGCGTATCAACGAGAAAGAAGCAAAAAAGCAAAAGAAAAACAGAACAGCCATCGACGAGACATGTAACCGAACTCGCGCAGCTCCGTTTTGTTCGTCTTGATGCAACGGTGCGTCGCGACAATTTCACGATAAACCTGTGTGATGATTGTCACGGTGACAGCCAGCGAGTCGAAGTCGAAGCCGCGATTTCTCATCAGCAAGATCCTGATTTATTGACGAAGGCGAGAGACGTCCGAAAATGACGGAGAGCTTGATAAACGAGTGGCTGGCGGACTGCAAGGATGTCTCGCAGTCGGAACTGCACACGTTCGCCAACACGCTCTCGCAGGATAACGAGATCGTGCGAGCACTCTATGTGCTTCTGGAAGAGCGCACTAAATATAGCGAGGTATAACAAGTGTGTCCACCACCTTTAATCGAATTAACGAGTGTTTACCTCTCGCCTAGGATCTCGGCCATCTCGTATCGCATGATGTCGAATGATTATATCTTGCTCTTCCAATAACAAGCTTCGTTTCTTATCGCTCTACCAACACTCATAAGCATTTTGACAGCTGGTGTGGTTTTATACACACCAGTTGAAAAACTGTCATATTCATTGAAGTTGTAGTAAATTGGTTGTAATAAATATGCAAATAATTTATATAATTCATAGTTATTTACGAATATATGTAACTTTATAATAACAATTTCAGATATTTGTTAGAAAGATTTTAAACATTGATTCATTGTATTGTAATATATTTGCATTCTGAGGTAAGGATGACTGTATTTCTTTAATCTTTTTGGTTACAGTTGATGGATACAGTATGTAATCAATTATATAATTTCTACCGATCTCGGGAAATAGAGTTACAAAGGTTCACTCTGCAATTTCTACCTACATTGATATATATTTATCTCAATTCTGCCGCACATGGTGATATTAAGGTAAGATTACACCTCTATTAAATTAGAAATAAAAATCATCGATAACAATGATATGTTGTCAACTTACTCATAAACTATATGACCTACCTATGGTTCTTTGTACAATCATGATATATGATTGATAGTTATGAGAAGTTACATAATATGAATGAAAATGTAACTTATACAACAAATAATCCCAATATCTTGTAGTATTTGGTTGTGATACAATAAAGAATAGGAAAGTTATTTAACTGGAAAATTTATTTATTTTAATTTTTTTTATTTCATTGTAGTTCTTATAAACGACTACTTCTGGACATATTAAATGAATTTAATAGCAAAATATAGTATACCTAATGTTTAATTTTCAACAGAGTTGTCGTTCCCTTGAAACTTTATTGATTGGATTATACAATTTAGAAGTAGTGGATAAATCAGGGCAACAAAAAGCAATCTCATTCAGATTACCATCTCTTGCTATGTTATCCATATTTCATCAGGTATGTTGATATATATATTTACGTTTGATACATAAAGTACAATCTATAGGAAACAGATAGAAATTAGAAGTCAAGAATTCTAGAATAAATAGAAATTATAAATAGAAATTAATAAGAATTCTTGCATAATTTAGATGCCTTTCTCTCAGCAAACTGCTGTAAACAGCAGTCTGGTAGGAAATTTCTTAATTTTATAAATCATGCACTTCTTATGAGCTCTTGGAATAATTATCTATGATTATATTGCAATATTCTTTGGAACAGCCTGAAACTCTAGCGCCAGCGTCATTAACAGTAAGTGCGGTACGTCGTTTTGAAGAATGCAACTCAAAACTTGTGAGCTGGGGTCCATTGCAACAAGTTGAGACATTGAATGCACAAAATCGATTAAAAGTCATGACAGCTTTACTTTTCATCTACAATCAGCAACTCGGTTATATAAATAAATTTGCCATGGAACAATTGTGTAAAGTTGCAACAAAGTGAGTTTAATTATAATTATTAATGAAATTATTCTGAATATATTAATATAATTCTGTCTTTGTAGGCTTGTCACTCAAGGATTTATGAAGCCAGGACATCATCAACGTTCTTCGTATGGCAGTGAATCTAGCTTTGTTCCAAGGCTTTTACCACGCATACCAGTATCTAGCCAGTTTCTATTGGAATTCTCACATGCTGTATATTTTGCCATGTATGTGACATACATTTACTGCAGATTTTATGAAATTTCTTAATCCATATTTTAACATTGATAGAACATTGATTTTACTACGTATCTTAATTAGTTATTTTGATGAAATATAACATTTTGGAATTAATATCGTTCTCATAGAGTATTTTTTCTTAAAAGATGGAAGTATATTTCACAATGGAATATCATTTTTTAGGTACAACGAATGTTGGTATGTGGCAAATCAAGCCATAGAAGATATTCATAATAGAGCATGTTATGAAGCATATCCGAGTGTAATGTTAGTTACTAATGCTATACGCAATTCTGCCAGTTCTGGAGCACCAGGTAATTAATTTAATAACATAACATGATGCGTCTAATGTCAATTCTAGTTAGAGAAATTTACTACATTAACATTTGGCATGTACGAAAATAGATATTTTACAGCCTATTTTATTATTTCACAGGTCAAGCGAATGATGGACCAATTGGAATTAGCGTTGCATTGTCTCCAGCAACCACTACACCAACTGTTTCAAAGTCTATGATCACAAATGCTTCTTTCCGTACTAAGAAATTACCAGGTATGTTCATATATTTTGTATATCTCTACTATAAAATATTAATCTGGTGTATGACGTGTCGCGTAAGATAAAAATTTTATAACGGCAACAAACAAACAAACAATGTATTAAATTTTGAGAAGATATATATATATATATTGTTTTAATATTATGTGTATTAAGTAACACTTTAAAATTATTATCTAAATACATAAATACGCGATAAGAAACATCTAATCTGCCTACATTTCTATTAAATTTCTATTTAATTTCTCTGGTATTTCTCCAAAAAATTTATTTCATTTTCTCGATTACGCTCAAAATTAATTTGTAAAACCAAGTATGATTAATGTATTTGATACAAATTTTGTACATTGGCAAATATTATTGGTGGCTAATAAAGGTATCAAATCACTAACAATCAGTAACATCACAGCTATGTTCCATTAAAATAGCTAACACGCATAAATAAGATTTTAATGGTGTGTTTAAATATTAGCTGCCATACACATCCTAATATATATAACAGGCATAACTAATACACAAAGCAGATATGCATGGACATGAATGTGTCGAGTATTTTTAGGCCCAAGCTTGCATGTGACATCCCTCTGAGTTTTATAAAATTATTGCTGAATTGAAAACGTTTCTTTTTTTTCCATGAGTGAATAGTTGCCCATTAATAAGCAGATATCGATACAATACTTGCCCACATTTTTGTGAAAACCATGTGCAATGTACTATTTACATTTCCTCACGTTTGTATTGTGTGATACCCTTATACTAATAGATCGCAAATCGTACTATACATTTACATTATAGACACGTACGAAATATCGATCCGTGAATTCGCATATTACGAAGTATTTGATCTTAAAATATGTATATCATAAGTTAGAGTTACAAACGAAAACGAAAAGAATCCAACAAATGTGGATTGCGCGCCTGTGTCATTAGACGATCTGGATGAGAAGTTATTTGCGGTCGAATTGAGCAATTGTCAAGTCGAGAAGCAACAGCAACCGACAGTGTCCGGGAGCAGCAAACGTCGGCCGTGGCATTGGAAGCACACGCTTCCAAGTTCCGTTGACATTAAGAAGGACATGGGCGTAGGAAAGGCGCAATCTTCCTCTTCATTGGAAGGCTCCAGACGTGGCAGTGTATGCAGCAGCCACAGCTCGCCGATAAAGTCCTCTCCTAAAAAGAGCAAAGATCAACAGTCAAAGAAAGCGACTCACGAGAATAAGGACGACGCGAGTCAGAAAGCTAGAAAAGATAGTAACGTAAAGTGTGATTCTACCTTTGCCGACGATAGATTGGCCACTAACGCGCATCTGTATAGCGTATTAGAGGAGCAGGCGTTGGGAGAGATCATTCGAGAGTCGGTGGAAAATTTGTATACGGAAGGCAATAGATCGATCAATTATTGCGCTACTGCCGCACTGTCATCAAACATATGGTATTGTCACTTCAGTTACAACACTGTAGGATGGCGTAAATCTCATCACGCTACAATTCTTCATCAAACTTTACAATTATGTTTTCACTTGGTGTACACTAGCACACACAAAATCAGCTGATATATACATATATATGATACCATATATAAGTGATTCATGTGATCGTGGATGTATTCCTTTCAGAAACACCAATCCCAGCTATAACCAGACATTCGCATAAAAAACAGAGTCTAAACAGAAACGTGCATGACCGGGAAAATATGCATGTCGACACGGCACATTTATCCACCCGCACCGAAAAGTTTCAAGTACATTGCTTGACTAGAAAATGTATTTGATATTTCTTTCCTACTCTAATTGTACCTACTTCTTGTATGTTTCTTCGCAAAATCCTTGTTTGAATGTTATCTTTACTTGCAATCTTTTCTTTCTCTTTCGTTGGATTGTAACTTCTTTTGCACTGTATACTCTGTCAGACAAGTGTTTAATATTATTTATATAATAATACTCCTTATGTTCGACGTGTTTTTCAAACGGTCGAGAGCCCATTCCCCTACCAAACGATATATCTAACATATTATAAAAATAAACGCGATCAATAGAAAAGAGAGACGCCGATTGGTGAAATATTTCCATTGAGAACGAAGATGCATTTCTCTATCGTATGTACACGATACGATATGCTACTTAAATAATTAATTTTATCTTCCTCACGTGTCGTTGCCAACATACTATATTATAGAACAAATTACATCTGTACGGAGTGTCATATCTCACACGCGTAAATTAAGCCGATCATTGTGTAGAATGTATCGATATGTATGTTTCTCCTTGCCTCTATCTGAGATGCTTATCAATTTTTAATATCGCTTTTATTATTGCCAAGTCCAATTTGACGGTAAATGCTTCCCTTCCTACGGAAAACAATATTGTATAAAAAATTCTCTTTTGCCTTCAGATGACATACCGATACAAGTTGTAAAAGATGATGCTACTGGAGAAGGTAAAAGTAACCTGGTATCGATCACGGAGGAGCAAGAAACAACGGAGCCGAATCGCGTTGGTTCCATGAGACAATCAAAGGATCAAAAGACTGTTTCGAAGATTACCAATTTTCCAGTACTCGGTAAGAAACCCAAAGAGAAAGAAAGCAAGGTAACGAAGAACGCTCATCTGATGTCCGACAAGGAGAAGAAACTGGACTCTCAGACGACGTCGCGGGAGAACATCAAGGGGAGCTTGTCGATGTTGAACAATGATCAGACGGAGGTAGACGGGAATGTTAACGGATGCGCGATCCGGAAGAAGAACAACAGTATGGAAAACAACGCGATCATAATAGACCCGAATGTTTCGTTGATAGATAGCGAAAGACTGGCGTCGTTAAGCGGTGACGCTAACGACGGTGGTAGTATCGAAAACTCCATGAATCTAAGAGCGCATAACGAAACGGAATCTATGGCTTCTTCGATTCAAGTTAGTTCAGTTTAACGAGGACAGACATGTCTGTCCGACGGCGGAAACGTTACCAATAGTAATGGGCTGAACACAAATTAAACAGATAAACTCTTCCATCTAGCAGATCTTGAATCCGTGTTTAACGTGTACATGTTGTCTTTTTTCGTAGAATTGTTTAAGATCACGCACCAATGGGGGGTCTCTTTATTATACCACTGCAATACTTAGGATAAGAATCGCATATCTCTATTTTATTACACATAGTCGTTTTTCAGTCAGTCCATTACTCCACTGATCTCTCCATGGTATATCGGGAAAAGAAAGAAAAAAAGGAAATGAAAAGGAAAATGGGAGCGGGAACAATGAATTAAAAGTGGTGCGCTGTTGTTTTGTTAAGTGACTTGTAAGACTTGTGTATACTGGGATATATATAGAGTAGTTTTTATAATTTATTCGATATATTTTATAAGTATACGCCGGTATTTAACACACACATCATATACACACAAACATACACACACACACATACACACATATATATTTGACATTGTGTAACGTCTTTGTTCATAAATATGGTTATTGAGTTTCACTTGTAGAGATTATAAATTATTATGACGACGGAAAGAAAAAAAGAAAGATCGTTACATTGCAATACATATAATGTTCTATACACATGTGTTTCGCCCAGATGTGCCTGAATACTTGGAGTATTTTTTCTTCCATATCTCGAATGTGTAAATAAATTTGTGTCTAAAAATACGCGTTACACTGCCGAGAGAGCAGTACAAAGAAAAAGATGGAGATAAAAACGTGACGTTTAAAGTACAGTCGCGTTGTCACTTAATTTTAAATAAGATGAAGATGCGCATTACGACAAAAGTATCAGGCGGCATATCTGGGATGAAGAATAGAAACCTGCTATTACTTTCTGTCATAATTGTTCCAATATGATATTGATAATTCGTGGTGAGAACAATCTGTTTTGCAAATATAGTTATGAATATTGATATATATATATATGTATGTATGTATGTATATATGTATGTGTATGTGTGTGTGTGTGTGTGTATGTGTGTGTGTGTGTATATATATATATGTATGTAATTGTTGGAAATAATTACGAGACTCTCGGACTCGAAGAGACTTTATCCTTATGTGAAAGTTGACTCACGTCGAAAATAGTCAACTATACGGGAAGTTACGCCTTTTGGGCATGGAGAAGCAGGAATCGTTTAATGGAGACGCATTGTTTAACATTTCTCCGCACTCGATACTCCTTCGTGTTTCACTGTAGATTTGCGTTTGAACTCGTCTAAAAAGTGGGCAAACTGTGTGATCGTGTATATCGATCTCATGAGAAACTGTCTTTGTGTGGGGTCGATATGCAACTTTCTAAACTTTCGTAAACTTTGTACTGGATTGATGACGTAACGTTGACGAGAGACAGTAGAAAGTAAAGCTTCCAGACGCATTACGAAGTTCTGTGTTTACATGAATAACAAAAACGTTCTATTATGTATGCGTGAACACAAAACTTCATGATACGTTATAAAAATTAATATTACTCATACAAGTTTTTTTAACTCTATTATGTCTTTACATGTCTTTTTATCAAAAGATAAGTAAATATTGACAAAATTGACAAGCATGTATCTGTAGCTAAAAGAGAAATATTTATTCTATATATATATATACATTATAGTTAAAACTTAATATTTTATTGAAAAGAAACTTTCCACAGTCGTGAAAAGATATCGTGATTTCTTCTGTCAGTTCCCGCTACTCTATGCTCATTTTGGGCAAAATTGTACTAATCTATTAACGCGCGTGTAAATATAAAATGAATAATGTATAGAAAAAGACAAAAAAGTTTGATTCAGATGTAAAAGGATCATAATATATCGAAAACTGCATTTGTTAAAATATAGGTCGAATAAGTGTTCCAAACTATGAAATAATATATTGTGTGAGAATGAAGCAAAGCAAAATTAAGCTTTGCTCGTTTCAAGGATCAGTTATTAATTGAATTACCCTATGGCCTACATTGTATATTAATTAAAATGTAACATGAAATGTAAAAATATACTGAAGTTATTGGAAAAAAAGCAATGATAATAGCAGTAATAAAAATAAATGCTATTCTATTTACACAAACCTTTTTAAAATAACTTATAAATAATATCATATGCATTATATATATATATATATATATATATATATATATATATCACACACACACAGTCTCACGTGTATTACATAATTAATTTATTTTCAATTTTTTATTGCATATTCGCGAAATTCTCAGATTTTATAATTATTTACAGAAATTAAAACATTTTTTCTTTTGACAATGGAAACTAAGCAAAATTTAAAGTTATAACTTTGGGAAAAATAATGGTAACGAGTTGATTCAAGAAAAATTTTACAAATTGAAGTACCTAATTTTCAGTCGTAATGTCGAATATGAAATCTACTTATATGCTCTTTTACAAAACTACATGAATATAAATCAAAATTCATTAAAGATTTTTAAGATATCTTTCAAACCTTATTCACCATGTGCACTTTGCTTCTTGTTTCTTGATATATATATGTATAAATGAGCGCACATGCATGGGTTTAAATATAGCGCGTATCCTTATTCCGTGTCACGTGATCTATTTTAATTTAAACACATCCGGGTACAGACGATGGTGGCGCTGAAAAACTTGTCATACTCGTTACCACCCAAAGAATCTGGTGGTCTGTTCTTTTCAGCTGCACTACTGAACTGGTGCAATAAGTTAAAGTGAGAAAAAATATAGTTGTCTCATGTTAACTTATTGCACTAGTTCCGCAGTGTAGCTGAAAAGAACAGACCATCTGTCTGTTCTTTACAGCTGCACTGCTGAACTAATGCAATAAGTTAACATGAGACAACTATATTTTTTCTCACCCTAACTTATTGCACTAGTTCGACAGTGCAGCTATAAAGAACAGACCCTCTGTATCCCCTACTCTGTTTCAATTTGGCAACGTGATTAAACACATGGGCATAGATGTGACACTATCAACAACTACTAACATATTTAGTCAATAACAAGAAATAGATTTTGCAATATTAACGTTGATTTAATATATTGCATAAAATAACTATTAGCTTAATTAATTACCAGAATAACAGTTGTTACAAAACTAAGACGAAACGAGTGATAGATATTAACAACCAAGAACCAGAGGATTAATAAATTAAGACAATGGAAAAAGACGGTATATATTGATGTTCTATGTTGTTTCTCTCTGTTGTTTTTGTTAGATAATGAAATAAGTCCAAAAAATATTTTCAGAGATTCGTCAATATTTTAATGATATCATTAGAAATGAAACGGATGTATCTGCTGGTATGGCTGCTATTCGTACTTTATTAAAAGTTTTGGAACGTTCCAAGTGTAAGTGTATTATTAACTAAAGAAGAAGGCAGAACTTTGCTATTTACTCTACTATCATATATTGCTATTTTTATTGCAGCAGAAACAGTTCAAGAACTTCGGATTTGCTTACAAGATGCAATCGATGCAATCTGTTCTACAGAAAATCCTGTTACTCCAATTGCTTCTGGAAGTGAATTGTTTCTTCGTTTCATCACATTAGCAACACTAGATACACCTGTAATAATCCTTTATTAATATTGTATGACACTTTATAGTAGTTTTTTGCTAAACAATCTTTTTAAGATATATTGCCACTATCTTCTGAAACTTGCATTGAGACTCGGTGGATAGCTTATTAATCATTTTTTTCATGCAATTTTTCTGATGTAATAAGTATAAATTATTAGCTATTGCGTCACATACTTATACTATGAATTGTGCAATATGAAGTATCAAACATCAATTGCAGTACTATTTGTTAGATATATCCAGTAGTAAAGCATATATACAACAATAAAATTCTATGTTGAGCTAAGTTAACTGTAGCCAAAGGATCAATGATAAATTGCTTATCATTGCTTAGATATTGCTTAGACTATTACAAGTAAATTTGCTGAAATTTTTTATATCTAAATGATATTTTATTTATGTTTTAGTCATTTGCAGTGTGTAAACGTATTATGTTGGACAGAGGTAAGGTGTTTTATGAGAAACTTGTTGCTGCGCGAGGAAAAATTGCAAAAGTAGCAGCCCAGTTTATTACGGATGGCTCAGTAAGTTAAATATGCATCAATTGTGAAGAAATTTTATGTATATCAAATATCTTAAATATATCAGTCTTCTGTTTATACTGTACTTATGTTTCAGATTATACTCACACATTCGAAATCAAGAGTAGTACTGCAGGCAATGAAAGAAGCTGCTGCGAGCAACAAAATATTTGAAGTATATGTGACATCATCATCACCTGATAATAGCGGGTATAAAAGTTCACTTTAATCTTATGACATGTAATAACTACATTTATTGCAACTATTATGAATTCTGAGATTTGCATTTTATCTTAAACAGAGAAGAGATGTGTCAAAACTTGACAAAACTAGGAATATCTTGCACAGTAATCTTGGATTCTGCAATGGGATATGTAATGGAAAAAGTAGATATGGTAATGGTTGGAGCAGAAGGTGTTGCAGAGAGTGGTGGTGTAATCAATAAGGTATAGCGATAATTTAATTAAACAACAACGCGAAAATTCTTATAGTCTAAAAGTATTTTTTCTGATCTTTCTACAGATAGGTACATATACAATGGCTATATGTGCAAGAGAGATGAAGAAACCATTTTATGTATTGACAGAAAGTTTCAAATTTTCAAGAATTTATCCTTTGAATCAGGTAGACCTACCAAATGAATTTAAGGTAAATTGGAAAATATATATACATTGTTCCTTTGGTAGATGGTTTCTTAATGAAAAGTATGCAAGAAATTTGATATGATTAAGTAAAAAGTAATTGTCATTTTTTGTTTCAGTACACATCCAGTACTTTAAGTAAAAACCTAGAGAAAGAACATCCCTTAGTGGATTATACACCACCCCAATACATTAATTTGTTGTTCACTGACTTAGGAATTCTGACACCTTCAGCAGTTAGTGACGAACTTATTAAATTATATTTATAATTCTTAGAGCAGTTGTCATTTACCTCCTTGGTATGATTAAGCAAATTTTTCTAGGAAAAAACAAAAGATATTTCATACTTTTATAAAATATTCTCCATAATTAATAATTAATATACAATCTTTATTGACGTTTTGTGTACATTGAGTATTCCTATAAAACAAAATAAAGATAAGTATTTTCTCTTCTTTTTTTGTATTGCACACATTCTATATGATAATAATTGATAAACTCATTTATATATATATATATGTATAATTATATGCCATAATGTAAGATTGAGTTTCTTTAAAATTCTTCATTGGTTACTTGCAAATACAATGTATTTGTATATTATATGATTCTTACGTATCTATTCACAAGGACTGTCCGCAATTATGTGCAATATATAAACAGATGTTAATACAAAAGTATGCAAAATCTAATACTAAGTTTAATAATTGCAAGAACTTCAAGTTATCAAGTGTAATGGAAAGTGTCAAAAATGTCATAATATATATAGATTTTATATATTTATAATACAAACGATATATGCATTTACATTTCATTTGTACACCTTGCTCATATATTGCACACAACGATAGTGAATAATAAAATTATCATTACGGGAAAGTATTTCTTATACATTAAAATACTATACTGCGAGATTCTTAATTCTAGTTCTTTTTTCTGTTTGTTTACCTAACAGTATAGTTTACATATGAATATAATGTACAAAAAAGATTCAAGTTATTAACATAGCCTTTTTATTAACTTGTAACATTCCATATATTTATTTTTTACATATGATATGTTACAAGTCAGCTTGGTATTCACACACTGTTCGTGTACAGTTGACTTTTTTCTTCAATTCTTTTATCATATATATATATATATTTATCATGTATATATGTGAGAAAAAAAGTCTATAAAATAATTGAACTTGATATCAAATATTCACGTTTAATTATTGGCAATATTCACTATTCTTATTAAACAAAATTTAATTTATACAAATATACAACTGTATTGATTTTCTAATATTTGACTAATTTTGAGTATGCAGTAACATGAATGGTCAACATGTATTGCATAAAAAGTCATTTACTATTTTGTAAACGACTATGTAAGATTTAGAGTTATTAATATATATTAACAACTCGAAATATTTAATTAATCATTAATAATTTATATTTAATAATTAATGAGATAACTTTTTTATCGCCTGCATCAACTAACGCGAGTAATAAGTTATTGCTTTTTAGAACATCGTTCGAATAAGTTTTGAGTCTCTCATCCATCGTCGTCAGAAGATTGTCAGTTCAAATAAGACATCCTCTATATACAAATGTAGCAAAATACAAAATTTATAAAATCCTAATTGCATATTTCATATACAAAATTTGAGATGTTTCAACTGTGCTTTTGATTCTTATGTAAAATACAGAAAATTTATAATTTAACGTTATAGAATAATATATGATTAAAAATATGTATATATATATATATATATAGACACACACACACACACACATATACATACACACATTGCTCATTACAACATATTAATTAGAACACAGACGATGCAAGAACTAAATAAATAAAGCTTATCTGTTCATATACTATGAAAAATAATACATAATAATACAAAATATATGCGTGTGCATAGGGTTGTCTTGCCTCTTTATTATAAAAAAGATCTTGTTCCATAGATAAGTTGAAAATAAAAACCTCAATGAAAATCGCAACTAATGTATTTTACAAATAATAAATCATTAAAGTTGTCTAATCACACAATGACAATTCGCGCATTTATTTATGGTACACTTTTAGACAGAAACGTTTTTTGTCCCACTTTCATATACATTTTCTTTATATAAAATGAAAAAGAAATTCTGCTTCCTGCATCTGCACCAATTTCAGTTAGATCAAGGCTATTATTAGTACTTCTCCCGGTGTTATTCTGATTGTGACATCAGAAAACGACACGCTGTGTGTGAAAATTCTTTTCCATCGCTCTTATAAAATAGAATAGAATAAAATAGAATTCGTTCTGAAATGTAACGAGAAAAGCAAGACAACTTTCCTGTTGCGATATGTACAACATAACTTGTACTTGACGAAGGCGAACTTATACATCACCCCATTTTTCACACATACAGGATATAAATGTACGCCTATTACAAATTTTCAAAACATATAAGTTCAGAAATTATTTCTTTCTGTCATATTTCTTTCTACCGTGCCTTGAAATTTGTAATGAATATTTATTTATATCCTGTATGTATGTGCATATATTCAAATACTATCAAAATAATACAACAGTAATGACTCGTTGTAACACAAGCTGAAATACATATGGACGGAAAGAAATATAATATAATTTATAACATCGCCAATATAAAACATGATCATTACGTGGTATTCGTAGTTGACATGATTTTATATACAATGGCTTATTAACAATTATATATACATTTTGCAAATTCACAAGTGTACTCAGTTTCAATACGATTTAAACACATCTTTTTTTTCTCGATGAAATTTGGAACGCACCTGTTAAAGTTAATTTTAGAAGTTAAAAGCATTCAAACCGTACAGAAACTGAATATGTACACAGATATATATTCAAATATTATAAAAACTATATGCACAACGATTTGTGCACGCTTTTCTCGATAAAGTCACTAGCATCAAATACAAACGAGCAACAACAAATTAATAAAATATAATCACGATAAATCACGATAATTTTGTACATTTAAGTTCCAAATTCTGTATACTGTCGTGTGAGATTTCAGTAATAATATGTAAATATACAAAATGATGGTCAGCGAACTCGATGTCAAGAAAAACTAGCACCAACTTGATACACTGCTTCTCTGTATTCATAAGAAATACCTCTAGTACTCACAGATACGCTTGAGACAGTGTCTCAACCACTGTATATATCTGATCAAAATGCGGCCGTTTCTCCGGTTCATATTCCCAGCATCGCAACATTAAACGGTAAATCTCGTCGGGTGTTCCATCCGGAGCAGGCATTCGATATCCTAACAGAAAAATATGCATTAATCAACAAAATACAGAAAAAGATGGTCGGGAACGCTTTCTCATAGGAATTTTTCTGAACTGATTTGAAATTGGTATACGCGTTTACCAACTTTAAATCAGTTTGGAGAAAAACCCTCTGAGAAAACATTTTTGAGCACTCAGTATAACGAAAGTATATATATGTATATAAAAAAAAAATATATAAATGTATATAAAAATTCTAATTATTCATAATTCAAACGTTATAATATACATAGATATATTGATTCGTAATCAATTACTCGTCAGTCTCTATTTCTCTCTCTCTCTCTCTCTCTCTCTCTCTCTCTCTCTCTCTCTCTCTCTCTCTCTCTCTCTCTCTCTCTCTCTCTCTCTCTCTTACCTGCATCTATCTTTTCGCGTGCTTGTGAATTCGACATACCGCTGTATGGATTGCCGCCTTTGGAAAATATCTCCCATATCAAGATTCCGTAGCTCCACACGTCGCAGAGCGATGTGTATTTGCCTATAACAAGTTTAAACATACTGTTAATTAATATGTAACACTTCACAATAATATGACTTCACATTAAAGTGACTTACCGAAATTTAGTGCCTCCGGTGCGGTCCACTTGATGGGAATTTGTTTCATGCCGCCTGAAACTATGTATTCTTCCTCCTCCCGTGACATGCCGAAGTCGGAAATTTTTACTATGCATTCGTATCCTGTGGAAAGTCATTTTCAACATTATATACGGCTCCATTCGTCACATTCAATCGACGAATCCTCGTGCAATTGTCATAAAGTTCATTTAAAATATAAAAGTAAAGTATGACAAGAGCCAAATTGCAGATTTAGTTTGCATTTATTGAAAATTTTCTGTATTCTGCAGGTACAATTTATTGTTGAAATGTTTCGATCATACATTGTGGCCATTTTTACCTGACTATCAACATTAAAAAATATTGCCGACGCTTTCATAAAACCTTCTCCCATAAACTATACCTACTACTGGCTCTTAAAGTGTTCTTCATCTCCATATTTTGATTTTAATCGAAGAGTTTTACAATTTTTCATTTAAAGTTCACATTTACCTACGAGACAATTGCGAGCCGCCAAGTCTCTATGAATACAATACTTAGATTCCAAGTAGCGCATACCAGCTGCAGCATCCTTACACATACGCAGCTCTTCTCGTTGCGTTATTGTACTAGCGTTTTTTCGCAAATATGTGAGTAACGAGCCACCTAAAGTTAGCGATTAGTCCTCATAAATTCCAACATTTCTTCGTTACAACATAATGACTATTCGTGTTACCGCTATGTTAACGTGATAAAACATCATTATCGGAATAAAACAATCGTCTTACCAGGCACTAATTCCATCACGATCATGATTGGCTGTTTCTGCACGCATATACCGATAAGTTTAACTATATTTGGATGATCATATTGCTTTAGTATTCTCCCTTCTTGTAGGAACTTGCGTTTCTGCTCGTCCGGTAACGTTACTTTGCAGGTTTTCACGGCCACATCGGTCTTGCAAGTTTTCAATTGTGCTTTATAAACATCCCCAAAATTCCCCTGTACGTCAAATCGACCGCGTCGTTATATTGCGTCATATAAAATGCCAGGATAGAAAGCTATTGTCGGTATACTTACTCGACCTATTTTCTCCAAAAGAATGACATCATCGTTATTAAGTTCCCAGCGCTCGCGCAAAATTGGCGTCTTAAGAATAGCACCAGATCGACTAGTCACCGGTAGACTCGACAACCATTGATGCTTGATCAACTCTTGGATAGATGGAAATGTGGGTCCTTCGAACCTATAATGTCCCTATAATAGCATGCTTTAAATGTAATTTGTTTCCTTAATGTAAAGAAATTCTATGCTATCACAACTATAATCACAAATTTTCTTTTTATATAATATTAAAAAAAATAATACACACACACACACACAATATTTAAAAATTATGTCGAAATTACATATAAAATAACTTTATATGACTTTAAAATTTTCTTACCTCTGGCGTAGTTTGTACAATAAAATGCTTGTGACCATCCCAACATACGGATAAAACTATCTGACATTCGTCATTCCTTGTCGTTTCGCGTACCAAAAAGTCCCCCTCATTGACGAGTAATCTTACAACTTCTTCCCTCGGTAATACTCCGTGAAACCACTCCTCTTCCATAAGCCCACCATTGCCGTTACTTTTTTGGTTATTAGTTAAATGGGAAATTCCGCGCAATGGTACCTACAAGACAGATTTAATTTATGAAAACGAACGGAATCTCACTTAGCATCATAGTACTCGAAATACATTTCTACATAAAATATAGAAAAGCCTATACATAGTAAAAGATTAGTGTTAAAACATTCACTTGCATGCATGAAATTCTTCTCATGCTTGTAAAATTAATGAAATATCATAATTGAACATATATCAAACAATATGCATATCTATTGAACATGCAACGCATTTTGTAATTATAATAAATTGTACAACTATAACTTCACACGGTACATAAAAACACGACGACAAGACGTTTATTTGTAAATCTCTCTCTCTCTCTCTTTCTCTCTCGCGCGTCATCTATAATAATTATAAAAACATATCCTTGAGAAAGATACTGCCTTAATTTGTGTGATAGTATCATGATATAAGCACCACTATGGAGTAGAAGCTGAGATAAATGTATTGTGTATTGAGAAGTCTGTATCACATTCTTGATACAAAACACATCGATTGTTTGTAGAATGTCACTTTTTGCAATCGGCCACAAGAAACATATATGAGCACTCAGACACCACGCGGATAAAATTTATAACACATACAACAGGGGGAATATTGTCTGCTTTGACTGTAGGTCCTTCACTATTCGCCCTAATCACTCCATTTTTTGAATCATTAATTGTTGGCAAAGATTTGAAAGGTGATTTAAATATTGTCATGAATCGTTGGTTTCTTCTTAACGTAAATAGACCACTGTCTGGGATTGTGTTTCTCTGTAATATCACTAAATCTAACTAACTTGTAATTCTGAACAATGTTGAAAAAAACTAATTGAGAGCAAGAACGTTTTTACATTTATATACAATATTAGTTTATTACAGATCGCAAAAAAATGTTTCGTTTTTCCTGAATACCGAGATCTGATTACGACCAAAACCTAACTATTCTTATATGGATATCAATATTAAGAATTGGGATACAGTAATATAATACACACACTATGTACTATTGACTTCATATATCGATAAAATCGTTTCGTTTTGTTAAGATAAATAGAATAAGAAAAAATAATACTTGAAGATTTACTTACTTTGCTAATGGCAGGTGAATCGGTGAAAGAACCTTCCATGGAAAGGTCACAACCCGAAGGTAACTCTTCACAGCCTAATTCATTGAGAGCACCTCTTATGACATCTATTTGCCTCTGTAACTTCTTTTCCTGACAACGTAATCTCAATTCTTCTCTTTCACGAGAATAATCCAAGATTGAGATTCTGGTGACATAACATACAAAGATAGGTTGGTTAAAGATTTTATAATTAAAACTGAAAAACTCGAAAATTCGAACTATAAAGCATACTGCTGTATAGCCGGATCAGTACAGATCAATAGACAGAACAAAAATTGCATAAATAGAACGATATTAACAAACAATTTAATATGCCATATTAATGCGACAATTCATACTTAGAATCACTGTTGTTTTCTTGTAGGAATTGCGGACTTTGTCGATTTTGTTGTGTGGTCTTGAGAGAAGTTTCGAGTTCTGTCAGACGACTTCTCAACCAATCTATAGTCAAATTATCCACGGTCAATTTGTTCGGTGATAATTTTCCTGAAGTGTCATCTACAAGATTCTCATCAAATGTGAATCTGATTGGAGACACCGGCCTAGTTCTACATTAACACCAGGACTCGTGACATTTAGGTAAATGTATATAAATCAATATATATAAAAATGAGTAAATAATACATACCTATGTTTTCCAATAAAATCTCTATACTCTTCGATAGGCTTCACACTATCGACTGCCTTTTGCATTCGTATATGTATTTCTAAGAACTTTTCTGTTGTAAAATCACAATATTTTACAATATCATGAAGTATTCCTTTCCTGAAAAAGTATAAAAAACATATTGTACGTTACGAATGAGAATAACAATTAATTTGCGTAATGATTATTTTACCTTCTCCATTCTAGTAGCATGCAAATGAGAATCAAGAAGAATATTAAAACCTTGCTTAGAATCAAGAATAATGGGAGAAATAAAATTATGCTTTATTGATACTTTGATATGAATGTTTATATATATATATATATATATATATATTGGATATTGTACTAATACTATAAAACGTAACTCACCATGAAGTTATAAATTCTTGGTGAATAGCTTGTTGCCGATGAAGCAAGCTTGGCAAGTAGCAAGTTCTTAAATCATGCTCACATTCTGTCACAGCACCCAATAATAATACATATTCATTGTGTGTTAAATGAAGTTTCCTGCATGCTTTCTGGTACTTTTCTCTCACTTCGTCTAACTTGCGACCACCTCTACCAGCTAAAACATATTACTATATTATTTTTTCATGAAGCAGATATGATTCTGATAATCATTATATCAAGACCAATACAAAACACCTACATTTAACATAATGTTCTTCAAATCGTGACCTCATCAATTTATACATTTCCAGATTCTTCTGATATTCCATTTTTTTCCTAGCTACATCATCTGTTAACTGAATAACAGATCAGATAAAACAAAATTAAATTCATTGAATAAAGAACAAATATAGGCAACAAATAGTTTCTGTTAAGATTCACCCAAATTACTAATTTATTTTATCCAACATCATTTGCATTTCATTATATATTCTATTTTACTTACTTGTTGAAACTGGTTATTCAGCCAAGTCTGCTCCTCTTGATACAACTTTCTGGCTCTTCTCCTTTCTGCATACAATGCACTTAATTGATCCACTACAATATTCTCAATAGAGTCAGCCTGTAGTTTAATTAACTTTGCTGTCTGATCAATAGAGTCCATTATGTCTTTCCAGCTCTACAACATACAGCAATGTATAGCTTTAGATTTTTATATACATCAGATATTCAACAGCAACATATACAAGATGAACTACCTGTACTATAAGACTCCCAACAAGATCTTCGTTACGATCAATCTTCTTCCCCTGAGTAGTAAGTGAGGAAATAGTAGAAGCATACTCGCGGTCAGACTTGATCTTTGTTGTGAGACATCTTCTCATAGTCTCCAGCAATTTGATTTCAGCATCTTGGCGACCCAGCAATGCCTCATGTGATGCCTGACCTTGTAGGCTTGTGGAGAAGCCCATCCTTGCTTACTATGACCATATATGGTTGTCAGCAATATATATTCAACTGTAGTTCACCCTCGATCTTATCAAAATAGAATATCCTGATTCTGTCATTCGCAGATATTCTGACATTTTTCTTCCTTATACTAATGAATATCTGTCTTAGGTTGGGACTACAATATTACTGTATCTCTTTCTCCTGTCTTTATCCCTGTTCAAATATCGTCTGTATTCATATATCATTAGGATAAAAGTTAATCTTTAAGATCTTCCTCATAAATATCGTTGAACTTACACGTACTGAACGATAGTCGACCCAAGAAATAGTTTCCTAGAAATAGTCGGCGGACAGGTTGCCTGACCAGTCCTCACGTTTCAGAAATACGGCATCAAATTGAGTGCTCCAATTTATCGATTTAAACAATCTATTAATTGTATTCAGTACTCTGCGATTCGAATTATCGATGGAGAGACAATATTCCAACATTCAACTAAAAAATCTTGGCCTCGGCGCGTCGAACTGCTCGCACCCGTTCGCTCGCTCGCTCGTTTGTGAAACGACGACGACGTATCCGGGATCGTTACATGACCAGCGTCGCCAACGACATGCCGATGTTACTCAATTCCGGCGCGTCCTCGCGCTCGCGCGCAGCTCTGAGATCAACATTTATATTTATAGTCGTATCCCAAAATTATGGAAAAGTTCACTTTTACCAGTGAAATACCGCCATGGGCTGCGTCGCACAATGATATCGATCACGAAGCAAGTTCACCGACTCCTCCTACCTCTTATTCGTATTGAAACAAGCATCAACGAAATAACACTAAAGATCGTTAACCTTGTAAGCTTATTTTGTAACTTTTAACGATAACGGCTGCATTCAGCAGACTCAACAGTTGGACAACATTACTAGATTTTCCACTGAATCTCGCTCCTGATTGGTACATACTTCTGGGTCTATGAAGAATCTAAAAGAATGCTCCAATCACAGACAATAATCACTAAGCGCTCTCTGATCAATTTTTCTGAACGCGGCCAATGGCTGTGTTCTAATATTCACTGCCAGCACTGAAATTCTATAGTATACGCAGAGAGTAACCTGAGAGCGGCCAATACGACATTTTCTGCGACACCGACTTTCCGCAATGGGAAAGGACGCCATCTGCATCCATTTTGAGAGGGGAACTACGATAGTACATCCACTTTCAGGTCTCGGTGGTAAAATCTGCATGTGGTGGAAGTCCATGCTACATCCACTTTCAGGCGGTTTATGTCCGTGCTGCAATGACAGTTGCCATCTCTATGCCAGACTATGTCCGGTGGTCTAAAAAGAGCGGAGGAGTGGGGAGAGGAGCTGAAAAAATATAGTCCTATATCAACCCTACTTTGTCCATAAAGCTCGACTTTCAATTCACAGTAGAAACGGAGATATTAACATCACAAGTTAAACATTTTAGCTTACTATATCTCCTAATCGGTTTAAGATACAGGAACGCGCTCTTGCCACAATGTAGTCCTATACCAACTCTAATCTTACTATAAATTTCCACTTTCAATTCCCAGTAGAAGCGGAGATATCAACGGAGAAATTGATATCAACGGAGAAAGGTTGGAAAACTTTAACCTTCGATATCTCCTAAACGGTTAGAGATACAGGCCTCGGTCTGGCACCAAATTAAAGTCCTCTCAAAACCCTACATTTTGCCGTAAATGGCGACTCTCTACTCCCAGTAGAAGCGGAGATATCAACGGAGAAAGGTTGGAAAACTTTAATCTTCGATATCTCCTAAACGGTTAGAGATACAGGCCTGGCTCTGGTACCAAATTAAAGTCCTCTCAAAACCCTACATTTTCGACTACATGGACGAATCTCTACTCCCAGTAGAAGCGGAGATATCGACGGAGGAAGGCTGGAAATCGACGGAGAAAGGCTGGAAAACTTTAACCTTCGATATCTCCTAAACGGTTAGAGATACAGGCCTCGGTCTGGCACCAAAATAAAGTCCTCTCAAAATCCTACATTTTCGACTACATGGACGACTCTCTACTCCCAGTAGAAGCGGAGATATCGACGGAGGAAGGCTGGATATCGACGGAGAAAAGCTGGAAATCTTTGACCTTCGATATCTCCTAAACGGTTAGAGATAAAGGCCTGGTTCTGACACCAAATTAAAGTCCTCTCAAAACCCTACATTTTGCCGTAAATGGCGACTCTCTACTCCCGGTAGAAGCGGAGATATCGACGGAGAAATGTTGGAAGACGGATCTCTTTCTTTAAAGGTTTGCAAACTCTAGAACTCTGCGAGGGGCATTCAGATCTCTAATAATTTTTTTCAAATTTGAAGAATGAAGGGCCATCTTCACAGAGGTGATGGAGCGAACACATTCTCTGTCTCTCTTTTGCTTGGCTCGTCGAAACAAGTGTAGCGGAGGGCGGGGTCTCAGAGGAAGTGTCATCGACGTAACGTGCAATGCTTGCGATGCCCGTGTGTTGTATGCAATACGTGCATTTGCTTAAAAAATGAAAAAAAATTTATTGTGATACACGTATGTTGTATGCAACATGTGCATTTTCCTAAAAAACGAAAAAAAAAATAATTGGCGAAAAAGGACAACGCCAACCGCCAAGGAAATGCGAACCACCGACCTCAACCCCGCGAGTCCAGCGTACTTCCGCCAAGCCACACGCTCTTTGAGAATCTCACTCCTTCATTTGGTTTATGAAGCACTCGCGATTTTCAATCGCGACTTTCTTGCAAACGCTTCAATGCTACGCCGTATCTTTAAGTGCAGTGTTAATTTGTCATGCAAATCTATCGACACAACGAGTTTAGTCGAAATCGATTGCTATTGATCATCTCGTTGGATTCACGCCGAGAGTGAAACGTCAGTCTCGGCCGTGTGTCGGGAAGCACAATCTCGGCAACGTTGCGAATCAGAGCGAGATGGAGAGAACACATTCCCTCTTTCTCTCTCTTTCGCTTGTCTCGTCAAAACAAGCCGAGCGTAGGGCGGGACTTCAGACGGATAGACGGGAGCAGTTTCTCTGTGTGTGTGTGCCGACTACATTCTTATATAGAAACGTACGGCAATTGAAAATGTTTAAGCATATACCCTGAGATTCTATCTGTTGCGTATGACACGTGTGTGTGTGTGTGTGTGTGTGAGTGCGTATATGCACACGTACGTCACACACACTTTCAATGCAACACATGCACACGGACACAACAGCGCTAAAAAACGCCTGCCGGAGTATAAATAAATACTAAAGTAACGCTGAAATATTTTGGAAAATAATTTTGGATACACACAAAATATTATCTTATTATCATATATTTATATATCGATCGTATATAATCTTATGCGATAAAATTAAACGATAAATCGTATATAATCTTCATGATATTAATCATATACAATCTAAATTCTTTTTTTTTTTGTGCATGTTAACATGTTAATTCATGTTACAAATGCATAACAATGCGCGAGACCGTGCTTGTCAAGTACGCTATTATGGTTGTAGCACGGATATAAACCGCCTGAAAGTGGATGTAGCACGGACAGCCACCAGATGCAGGTTTTACCGTTGAGACCTAAAAGTGGATGTAGCATCGTAGTTCCCCTCTCAAAATGGATGCAGATAGCACCCATTCCCAGTGCGAAAAATCGGTGTCGCCGAAAACGCCGTGTTGGCCGCTCTCAGCTTCCTCTCTGGTATACGTGACATAAACTATGTATTTTCAGTACTGGCAATGAATTTCGGAATGCAGCCATGCTAATGACATTTGGTCTGTTCTTTGTAGCTGCACTGTGGAACTAGTGCAATAAGTTAGAATGAGACAACTATATTTTTTCTCACTTTAACTTATTGCACCAGTTTAGTAGTGCAGCTAAAAAGAACAGACCAATAGGCTGCGTTCCGAAATCCACTGTCAGTACTGAAAATATATAATTTATGTCACATATACTATAGATTTTCATTGCTGGCAGTGAATATGGGAACGCAGCCATAATAGAAAAGGTTTCGACCAATTGCGTTACTCATTTCAAACTGTTACGGACGGTTACAAATCGAGCAATTCAATTGGTCGAATCTGTCATACCTTGCGGAAAGTATGTATAATGGCCTTAATAAAAGGAATGACACGTGGCCGTAATATTTAACGTTTAGAATCTGTATAGGTTTCGTGCATCATTCGATATATACGTTGAACGATTATTAAAGTTGTAAACTACTTACATAATTTAAGAGAAACAATATATAATTGGTAAATATATTTGTCAATTTTCATTTAATATCTTTTTTATTTGTCCCGATTATATAGGTCCTTGTCCGAGTTTAGGTTATATATTGGTTATTCAATAGGTTAGTTCACAAATAGAAAAATATTGGTTTTTATTTATAATTTATAGGAACAATTTTATTTAATTAAATATTTGAATTAATAATTACAAAATATTTAATATCAATTATAGCGTTACTTTTTTTTTATATTTCATACTCTATATATTAAAAATTATACATTTATTACAGACAATGGCAAAATCACGAGCTACTAATAAACCTCCGCGGAAGCAAGGTTTTAATCGTTCAGGACATAGCATGAATCCTGAACGTCCTACAGAAGGACTGAAAGGTGTTGCTAAAGTACGAAGCAAAGCAACTATAAAAAGATTACAGATGTATCGCAATCAGAAACCTAAACGTAATCGTGTTGGTGAAATCATTAGCCCTGCACCGTTTCAAGGTTGGCATAGTTCTGGTACCATGTCACGTGTGGAACCATCTCGAAGATGGTTTGGAAACTCAAGAGTTATTTCTCAAAATGCTTTACAAAAGTTTCAAGCTGAATTAGGCTCTGTTATGAAAGATCCCTATAAAGTTGTCATGAAACCTACTCAATTGCCTGTAACTTTGCTTCAGCAGAAAGCAGCAAACACAAAAGTACATCTATTAGATACAGAGAGTTTTGAAAGTGTATTTGGTCCAAAAAAGCTTAGGAAGAGGCCAAATTTAACAGTAACTTCATACGACGAGCTACAAAAACTAGCTGAGGAAAAAGAAGATACTTACAACAAAGATAAAAATACCAAAGATCATGATCTTATTCGTGAAGACACGGGTGTAAAGGATGCGCAGAGAGACTGGGTGATGGCAGCAGGACAAAGCAAACGGATATGGAACGAACTGTACAAAGTTATCGACTCCTCCGACGTTGTCTTACAGATATTAGACGCGAGAGACCCGATAGGCACTAGATCTCCGCCTGTGGAGAAATACCTGAAGACCGAGAAATCGCACAAGCATCTGATATTCATTTTAAATAAAGTGGATTTGGTACCGACGTGGGCCACACAGAGATGGGTCGCTATTCTGAGCAAGGAACATCCAACGATTGCGTTCCACGCTTCCCTCACGCATCCTTTCGGTAAAGGCTCTTTGATCAATCTGCTGAGACAGTTTGCTAAGTTGCATGTTGATAAGAAACAGATCAGTGTAGGTTTCATAGGATATCCCAATACGGGGAAAAGCTCCGTCATAAATACCCTGCGCTCCAAAAAAGTCTGCAAAGTAGCACCTATCGCTGGCGAGACGAAAGTGTGGCAATATATAACTCTAATGCGCCGCATCTATCTGATAGATTGTCCCGGTGTTGTTTATCCCTCAGCAGAAACTGATACAGAGAAAGTGTTGAAGGGAGTCGTAAGGGTGGAACTTGTTCAGAACCCGGAAGATTACGTGTCATCCGTTTTGGAGAGAGTGAAGCCCGAATACATGCGAAAAACTTACAAGATCGAGGAGTGGGAGGATCATATTGATTTCTTAGAAAAGTTGGCGCGTCGCAGCGGTAAACTTTTAAAGAAGGGAGAACCCGACATCACGATCGCGGCGCGTATGGTATTGAACGATTGGCAACGTGGTAAATTACCGTTTTATGTCCTACCTGTGGGTTTCGAAGAACCGCTATCTAAACAGCCAGTAATTGACAACACAGCAATTGAGCAAGATAAGATAGCAAAACTGATTTATAACGAAGGGATAGAAGAAGTTGATAGTCAGTCTCAGCAGAAGTCAATGAAAAACCCAATAACAGTAATGCAAGATTTTAGAAAGATTCGCGTCGGCTTGCAATATTCCGGCGACGATGTCAAGAATGATCTCTACGTGAATCAGGATAAATCTCTTCAAGTAGAGGGTGAAAGTGACATGGAGAGTGAGTCGGAATCAGCAGATGAATTGGAATTGAAGGAAGATAGCTCCTGTACAACAAAAGATAAAACTAATACAGATCCACAGGAATCGGATAATTTAAATAATTTAGAAGATAAAGAATGCCATTATCCTAACGACGAAAATAACGATGAGGACAACGATAACGTTATTGAAAAGAGTGACGAAAAGACAGAGAAGGAAGTATCAGCTGTGAATAAAGACGATAATGACCATTCTGATACAGAAATTCGATTGCCTATTGAAGAAGACAATTTAAAACAGAATGTGTTTGACATGGCAAACAAAGATTACGATTCCAGCGACAGTGAGATGTTTGCTACCGAGACAGTCTGCAGCAGCGGTACGTTCGCTATCTCATCCGAATGTTCTGCAAATAAAGAAAAAACATTGGAGAAGAAATTAACGAGCAAACAGCGAAGAGCTCTAGAACGTGCTAATAAGAGAAAAAAAGTTGGAAACAATTTCTACGAAGTCACGAACGTGAAGAACAGGAATAGAAACAGGAAAATTCCAAAGATCAAGAGGAAATAATAAAGCGTTTCGTCGAAAAATGACTGCATTTAGGTTTGTAATATATAAGATACATGTACATAGCAAAAATACATATTTATACATAGCACATGGTCAAAGGAAAACAATATTTTTTCTTTCTCATAATTATTGAGTTTGTAAAATTATACGTCCACCTCTTTCATGTAATTCATCGTCGCATTTTAGCGCGGTTCTATAAATTTCATACATGTATATATATATATATATATAATATATATAATACACACATCACATTATCGCGCGACAGATGAATGCACCATCAGCGATAATATACGATAGGGAACACCTTTTTGTATAGCAAATAGAGATAATGCGTTTGATATACCAGAGAACGAATTATCTACTGTTTTATCCTAGATCCAATCGTGTTCAACAAAATACAACACAATTTGTCGTAATCGTTGTAATAATGCTTGATTGCCCGAGTATGAATGCATGACATTTTTTATCTTATCATAGTTGAACTCAGTCTCCTTTGCGTCCAGCGTAAGAACTTTGAGCATGAAACATAAGTGCATGAATTCGAGCTGGGCATCACTCGACAACTTAGCATCGAATTCTTTCCTTGAGTACGGTCGTGTGTCGCAACCCATATGTTCCAACACGCTCGTCAGCGTGTCGTGATAGAGGTCTATCAGTTCCTCTACATGATTTCTCTGCACCTCATCCGTCGTGCTAGAGAATAGGTAGAAGACCATTTCGCGCACCGGACTGAGGAACAGATAATTCTGAAAGTCCACGAACTTAATGTCATCCACGTGGCCTTCTTCGTCACGGTGAAACATGATGTTGTTCACCCAAAAGTCCGAGTGAATAATGCTGGACCACGGCTCGTCGGGTATGGCGGTGAACAGAGAATTCGTATCATCCACCGCGGTGGACAAAACCGCTGTGCATCGATCGATATGTACGTTTATCACCGGATCCTCTTGCATCTTGTTCAGTATCTGCATATGTATTTCCTTGAAGTCGCGAGTATCGAACTCCAAGCATTTAGCGCGTTTTTTCAGCTCCTCGAAGTATTCCGGTCTCTTCTCCTTGGTCGCCATGCCCAATGCGTGGAACCTCGCCATCGCGCGTATCGCGACTTTCGAATGCTCGAGGTCGTAGCCTGCTCGTGCAAACAAAAAGTTAATACGCTTATTATGTCTTGATATGTATTGAGTAATAATATCACAAAGAAGATTAGTAACTTCAACTTCAGTTGAATTTGCAAACATGTCATAAAAGGAGGAGGGTCCCTAAGGCCTGTTTTCGGCATCCTTCAAAATTGGGCCAAAATGGCTGGAATCACTTCCTTATACCCTTGGAAGTAATATTTAGTCAATTCCAGCCTAAACGGAAGTATTTAGAGTGTATACTTCAAGTATACATGGTGCATCAGCACGCCCGTATCAAGCATTTCTTTGGAAAACTAAGCGTTTCTGAGAAAAATGTTTCAGATAAAAGTTGGATGGTTTCAAGGGGGACATAAGATGGTGTCATTGGTTTGACCTTGGATAATTAATAATTATTAATAATTAATAATAATTAATAATTATGCAAGATTAAAAACTAAAAAAGGAGAAAAAATAAAGAAGAAAAACTCAAAAATAACAAGATATCTTCTTGCGTAATAAGAAAATTTCGAGAAGCAGCTCTAACAAGAACTAATTTTATTTTTATTATAACCAGGTCCCTGGATACGCGCATACACGCATTTTGTGTATCTCTGACATTAAGATGTGAGATCGGGTCCGATATAAGGCCATGGACATAAGCAAGACTTGGTCTATTGAATTAAAAGCTTAAGGATCGTAGTTGCTCAAAAAGGTACTTACAGTTCTTAAAATAGTTCTTTTCAAAACTTAGTATTAGTAGCCTTGCGGCAGAAAATACGTCAGTCATTTCTTTCAGAAGTATTTGTAATAAATGTTTCTACGTGATCTACGATAGTGTTTTGGAAAGCTCTCGAGATAAGCTACAAGATATGTAAAAATAGGGGGTTCTATATAAAATATTGAAATCGACATTCACGTGACCTTCAAATGACTATCCAAGGTCAAACCAATGACACCATCTTATGTCCCCCTTGAAACCATATAACTTTTATCTGAAACATTTTTCTCAGAAACGCTTAGTTTTCCAAAGAAATGCTTGATACGGGCGCGCTGATACACCATGTATACTTAAAGTATACACTCTAAATACTTCCGTTTAGGCTGGAATTGACTAAATATTACTTCCAAGGGTATAAGGAAGTGATTCCAGCCATTTTGGTCCAATTTTGAAGAGTGCCGAAAACAGGCCTTAGGGACCCTCCTACTTTATAACTCGCATCTTGAAAGTCGAATGAGATTCATACAAAATTACGAAGAAAAACGTTTATCCAATTATCAACGCAACAATTTACACGATTTATAGCCCTCATTACTAAGGCCATAAATTGTGCTTACGATAAGAGGATAGATATCATCATGTTACACGACAATGTGAGACGAATCTTTATAATTGATTTATCAAACGCATTTCTATAATTCAGCTTCAGTTCCATTCCTGCGTTCATTGTTTGTTCTATATTTACTATCCGTTTGACGTAACGTTCTTAATGTTTGAATGACGTAACGTTCTTAATGTTTAAATGACGTAACGGTCTAATGTTTTCTGTTACGAAATAAAAAACAAATGACTAATATGAAAAAGAGAAAATACATGTCTGCAATTTAGAAGATGCATAGTTGCGCAATATGGTACGTTAATAACGCGCTTGTATAAAAAAGCCGACTTATCTATTAATTTTTTACAAAAGTATTCTCAGATAATGACATTGAGAAATGAATATTCCACGAAATACTTCATATTTCATATCGGGATACATTGGAGTGCAAAGTGCTTATTCACGGTTGAGACTTCATGTGACAACACAGATACTGCATTCATATATCGAGTGTTTCCAAAGTGCGTTCCATTGTCGTTCCGAACAGCAATATAAGTGATGACGCAAAGAATCAACACTACCTTTGGTCCTGTCGCCGATGTAGTAACCACGCGCCGTTAAATTCTCCATTAAAATAACTGCGTCGTCGTCAAAATCGACCTTCGGGTCCAGCGACATCCGGGACTGATAATACTTGGGCAGTATGTTGAACAGTTGATTCTCCTTTACACCGCTCTCTCTCTCCATTTGATTGTAGTTAGGTATTATGTTCTCGTACATGAAAATCTCTTTTCTGAAAGTATATGGACTGTCAAAGATGTTCCGCTGATAAATTGTGGGCGGTGACATCTTCGCCACAAGGTGAAGATCCTCCTCGTCCGCATTGTCGTCGCGTTTGATGATGGCGTGAACGCTCAGAATGGTGCTGCCGTAATTCTCGCCGGGCGGTAGCAGGTTCTTTGTTATATAACGCACCACAATTAGGCGATCGTCAAATGTACGCCTCAGTAACGGCTGCAGTTCACGCAACTCAATCGTCTTCAGCTGATGTTCGTCGCCCATAGTCGCAAGGAAAGAATCCGTTCACCTGTCTTACACCTTGTCGTTTCTCGTGTCGGACCGACACTGCTGATGACAACGGCTGAGTTAGTCTGAGCATAAAGTCTCATGCGCTTTTGCTCCCACCAGCGAGAGTTACTGCTCCCACTAAGTAATCATTCCATAATGTCCAGAGAAACCACTCGATTCGTCTCCCCTATCATCTAATCAATCTTTGCATCACGCTTAGTCATCATTATGTAATCGTATAGTTACACATATCGTGACACGTATATGCTTCGGCGCCTCTCTGTACCATGAAGTCTATAATGTAGACCATGAAAGAAGGAGGGCGTATTAGGTGGTGACAGGACCTGCATCATATTTTCGTCCCGAAGAGAGAAAAATATCGAGAGCACGGTAGTCACCAGACCGGGAATCTAACCCGGGTCTTTCGCTTGCCGGACGACTGCTCTAAACCACTGACGCTCCACGCTCACGACACTCTCCTCTCCCTAGCTAACGTTAAGAGATGAGATTGATCTTTGGGAAAGAGGCGTTGCTTTGCCGATTCGTGCGCTATTCATCAGCTGACTAACTCAACGTCATCACTGGTCTACCACGCCTGCGGTGTTAAAACGTATCACTAATTCCCCGTTTCTCTCGGTCGTTCAATCCATTTGACCTCGTTCATGGAGGTCTTTCAGTTTCTCTCAAATGATTCATATAGACATTACGCTTCGCTTGCCGTTTGGCCAATGACAGTCATCTCTTGATCAAAATATTTATCACGTCGAAATAATTATTCCTATATAAGAAACTCCTGCAATATACATATACGCATGTACGATATAAAGAATACATTTATTTTGGAAAAAGTAGAACGATAATACAAAAATATATTTCCCTGATATTTATATATGGCAGTAAAATAGCGTATAGAATTAAAATATTTTTATATATAAAATATGATTAAAATAATGAATGTAAAAATGTTGCGTCATATTTTATAATTTCTTTCACAGCGTGATTGTGCCTGTACTCCTGATTATTTGGGATTTTTTCCGTGTAAATCCATTATGATTGAATTCTTATTCTCATAATTCTTATTCAACCTGTTGATTACGAGTATCTGCTAACAACTACAAGAAAGAAAACATGGTAAATTGTGGATGAATTCTCTGGAACTATAATTACGATTTACACAAAGTATGACAAAATTTATGAGAATAAATACATGTAGTATAACATATGACAAATTGTTACGGAAAAAAATGAAAATGAATATATGGATTTTACCAGTGAAATTTATTGATTAAAAAATCTCTCATAAATACCATTTTAATCGTTTTGCACCGCACGGCGGGGGATTGCAGGTCCATCTTCTTCAATCAATTTGAGATGTACATCACTAAGAGCCTAAACAGCATATAAAGTACGTACGAATATGTAAATACAGATACATATATAAACATATAAATTGAATAAGTAAATATAAATTTCTGACGGTATATACAAATTATATATACATAATCCATTTCACCGACTTAACATATTTCCAATTTACCACACAGAGACTAGTACCCAAAAAAGGTACGCGTTATAGATTACCTTGAAATATTTCACCGTTTTCACACGTAACTCTAGAGTCGCGTCCTCATCACAGATTATGAGTGTACGAGGATGTTGTTGAAACGCAGATACCGTCCACATATGATTAATACCTTCTTCAATCGCTTTGTACAGTGCAAATGCTTTATGAGAGCCAGTGATAAGAATCATTACTTCCTTAGCATCCATTACAGTACCGACTCCTACGGTTAACGCCTGCTTCGGTACTTTAGCAATATCGTTGCCAAAGAATCTCGCATTAGCTTCCAAGGTATCTTGCGCGAGAGTCTTCACTCTCGTGCGAGAAGCTAACGATGAGCCCGGCTCATTGAAAGCTATATGTCCGTCTGGACCGATACCTGATTTCGCAAAATTAGTATTGTAACTAGTTAATATCCTCGAACATTCATTCAGACTCATTAACATTTATGGATCCGTTACTTTCGCATTTTCATAAATATTACCGTACCTCCAATAAATAATTCTATTCCACCGGCCTCTTTGATCTTCTTTTCAAAATCGTC
Organism: Harpegnathos saltator; assembly: GCF_003227715.2. Taxonomy (NCBI): domain Eukaryota; kingdom Metazoa; phylum Arthropoda; class Insecta; order Hymenoptera; family Formicidae; genus Harpegnathos; species Harpegnathos saltator. The sequence goes on along the minus strand of NW_020230520.1, from coordinate 80,080 downwards.
ACATTCTTTCTCAAGATCTGGCGCGTTTCCATCGAGTATATGCACATTTTTCGGATCGATGTCTATATGTTTAAAAAAATTATGGTGCATATAATGATGATAAGATTCCGGATGATCTCTTGGTAAATCGACATATTCATCCATGTTGAAAGTCTTAACATACTTGAAGGAGAGTTTGCCTGCTTTATGAAATTCTATGAGCTTTTTGTACATTCCCAAAGGTGTACCACCTGGATAATTTGAACAAAAAAGACATACAAGCTTAATAAAATCTTCTATGTACTTTCTCTAACTGATACTGATTAGTTCAACCTTTACAAGTGTTCTAAATTTATATACATACAGTCAAATTATTTTTCATGTATCATAATGAGAAAAGTACAATATATGAAGTATAAAAATCATCATATACCTGTAGGTAAGCCAAGTACAAAATACTTGTTTTCATTGGGATTAAAATCTTTGATTCTCTTTAAAACATATTTTGCAGACCATTCTGCAACATGATCCACTGTGTCACAAATTACTAGACGCATTATGAGTACTTAATTATAATTACACACTGCAAGAAAAGAAAAAGATAAACAAATAACAGAATTAACATATCTATTCAATATATAATTGTATAAAAATAATCGGATAATTATATAATCAAAAATGAAACGTATATATTTTATTCTGAATATAAAACATATAACAAAACGAAATTAAAGTACATAATATTACAAACTAATTAATTAAGCATACTAATATTTAATAGAAACATCAAAATGTAGATAATAAGCACAAGTTGCCTTAACACATACACGTCTTTAAGATAAGCTTTCGACATCGACCTTTTATCTTGTACTGATACTGAAAAGTGTCGAGTTCATCGGCATATTTAGCAACTAAATGTGTTAAAATGGATCGCTTTTGAATATTATTCAGCAAAATTACATTTTGTTAAATTATTGAAAATGAAATATTTTTATATAACACACACAAAATTATAACAGAATACACATAGATATCTGTTATATTTTAAATAAACAAAATATCACGTGTGTATTGTGCAGTAAAAATTTTAAATTTTAACTTTTGAAGTTCTTAAATATTACGCTACCTTCTTTGTCATTCTTCGACCATTTATGGAATATTGTTTTCGAGGTCAACTAACGCTGTGGTTGACCTTCAACTTATATGTAGCAAGCAAAATTGCTCTGTTATTTCTCCAATTCATTTTTTCCGCTTACATCATGATAGACCAATGGATCCATTTACTAATAAATAAACTGATAAGAAGTAATTTTAAAAAACACAAACCTGTTATGTGAGAATGTCGTATCTGCTATTCGCAGCTGTTCCACCGGTTAGTGAATGATCAGCTGATCAGCACTAACTCAGTCTCAAGCTGCTCCTTTCGTATGTGTTCAGTTCATTAAATTTTTTAATAGTTAGCACACTTGTTTCATTGCGACGAAGTTTCTTATCACAACGTTATCATCCAGATATAGACACAATCTAAAGTTCTTCCACTGTGTCGTACTTCTCATTGGTTAAACTTAAACTAAACAATGAGACAAATTTGACAAATCATGAGCTGCAATGAGGTTAAGAAACAAATAGCTCAACTTAGCTGCACTTTCTACACTTTATATTCTTCTTTCTTCAATGATCCCTGAACTTTCTGGAACTTTCTGCATTGGTGTACATTCCGATTCTCTAAAGTGTTCTCTTCATCGAAATGAGGTTTGGTTAGGTTCTCAGGCGGGAAAACTGTTGTTGAATACTGTGAAATATCGTTGATATAAATAAGTTTTTAATTAATTTGCAAGATGCCAGACATCACAATTAATGATATTATTGTCAGTTTCCCTTTTAAACCATATTCTGTACAAGAGGAATATATGCGTAAAGTGATAGAATGCCTACAAAATGGTCAACACGGTGTTCTGGAATCTCCCACAGGTATATATACTTATATGCATACATATGTATATATTGATTGAGTAGTTTAGCCTGCAAACAAGATATTTGAATAATAATAATATCCTGAAAAAATAATATTTGAACCGTCTATTTTTTTAAGTGGAATATTTATATATTGTAATATTTTCTACATTAGTTTTTTATTAATAGATTAAATGTTGTACAGGTACTGGGAAAACTCTCAGTCTACTATGTTCTTCCTTAAGTTGGCTCTTAGCAAAAAAAGCTCAATTACAAGCTCAAGTAATAGCAATTGAAAAGAAAGATCTTGGAGGGAATTTTTTTAAGCATTTAACTAGTGGGCTTGAAAAAGCAGCAGGAGTACCTGATAATCCTCAAAATTTTGGTTGGGCTATGCCCAAAATTATTTATGCATCTCGAACACATTCCCAACTTTCTCAAGCTATGCATGAGTTGAAAAGAACCTCTTATAAACATATACCCACAGCTGTGCTGGGATCTCGAGACCAATTGTGTATACATCCAGAGGTTTCTAAAGAACCAACAACTTTTAATAAAATACATATGTGCCATTCTAAAGTAAAGTCAAGAACTTGTTTTTATTTCAATAATGTTGAGGCTAGGTATGTATAACATCTAATTATCTGAAATAAATTTCAGTATAAAAATGTGATACATGTGTGTGTATATATATATATATATATATATCTTTTCTTTTTTAATACTTTTAGAAAGGATGATCCCACCTTTAGACAAGAAGTATTAGACATAGAAGACTTAGTTAAAGCTGGACAGAAGCATAAATGTTGCCCTTATTTCTTAGCAAAGGAATTAAAGCAGAGTGCAGATATTGTTTTTATGCCTTATAATTATCTATTGGACCCTAAAACACGAAAGTCACAGGGTATAGATTTACAAAATACTGTAGTTTTGCTGGATGAAGCTCACAATGTTGAAAAAGTTTGTGAGGAAGCAGCATCACTACAGGTGCAAAAACCAATGTTTCTCCATGATATTAATCTATTATATATGTATATAATTCCTTGATATTTAATCCATTACATATTTTTATATATATTTCCATTATATATATTTACAGATAAGTAGTACAGATGTTGCAATGTGCATCGATGAAGTAACTGGAGTAATGCGAGATATATCTAAGGAAGTAGAATTACAGAATGACTTTTTAACAGAGAATAATGTTCAAAAAGATTTCACAGCAGAAGATTTGTGTATCTTAAAAGCAATGTTTTTGGAACTGGAGAAAGCAATTGATTCTATTGAACTGAAGAATCGTAATGAAGGAGACACCTTGCCGGGTGGATTCATTTTTGAACTACTTGAAAAAGCACAGGTAACCAGTTTCAATGTCTTTTAATGTTATATTATTAATATGAAATATACCGTTGATGTATAATTTTCGTAATAGTTAACACATGGCAAAGAGCAAATTGTGGTGGAGAAATTGGAGAAGATTATTTTGTATCTGACAACTATCAGTACTTCGCCATTTACAAGAAAAGGAAACGCGCTACAAAAATTCAGTGATTTACTGAAAACTGCTTTTAATAGCGGTATTTCTGTCGCGCGTCACAAGGAAAAAGTGATGCGCTGTTACAAGGTTCATATACAGATAGAAGAGCAAAAAAAGAACTACAAGAATGACGTTTGGGAGAGCAAAAAAACAACGACAAAGACGGATGGAAAACTTATCAGTTATTGGTGTTTCAGTCCTGGCTTTGGGTATATCAATAGAATCAACAGTAAAATGTATTATTTGCATCATATCGAAATACTACAACGATAAATATACTTTGCAGGATGCAACAAATGGTAGAACAGGGAGTACGTTCAGTAGTACTTACGAGTGGTACATTGTCTCCGTTAAAACCATTTATATCTGAACTTGGTATACCAATCGCCGTCCAATTAGAGAACCCACACATTGTAACAAAGGAACAAGTGTGTGTTGGTGTCCTCAGTCAAGGGCCGGATAACCATCCGCTTAATTCATCTTATAATACAAGGTACAGACGCTACTGTATAATAATCGTGATAATATTTTTATCCTTTATCATCCTTATTATATTATTCTTATATCTTTATAGGAATGATCCGAAATATATTGCATCTCTAGGAAGAACGTTGTATAACTTCAGTTGTATCGTACCACATGGTTTATTAATATTTTTCCCTTCGTATCCAATCATGAGGAAGTGTAGAGATGAGTGGCAAAATATGGGTCTATGGACGCAAATTTCCGAACGTAAGGTAACGAGCATGCAAGTATAGTTATTATAAAATAATGTATGTTTTTCATGAAATATCATTTTTAAACTAATTATCGGATAACAGCCTATTTATGTAGAACCCAATTCCAAGGATGGTTTTGTCAATGTGATGAATGAATATTACCAAAAGATTAAAGACCCGTTGTGTAAAGGTGCTATTTTTATGGCAGTATGCAGAGGTAAAGTCAGCGAAGGTCTAGACTTTGCAAATGCAAACGGTAGAGCTGTATTAATCATCGGTCTTCCATTTCCACCTTTGAAGGATCCACGAGTTATGTTGAAGCAAAGGTATTTGGAAGAAATAAGGACTACAGAGAAACAGGTACAAAAATTAATTTTCATCAATTTTGATATTTATATATTATTTTAATGAGACTGACAAGTTTCATATTCAGGGTTTAACCGGACAAGAATGGTATCAACTCGAAGCATCACGGGCTGTTAATCAAGCTATTGGTCGAATAATAAGACATAAAAACGACTATGGTGCTGTGATACTCTGTGATTGTAGATTTGAAAATCCAAACTTTAAAAAACAATTATCTGCTTGGCTTAGACCGTACATAAAAAAATTTACGAATTTCGGAATAATCACAAAAGAATTGCGAGAATTCTTTAAATATGCAGAAAGTACTGTAAGTTTTTACACGTTAATTAAATACAATTAATCGCATAATTATTAAATAATTTTAACTCAATTTTCCAGTTGCCACAACCTGGTATCACTCATTCACAATATGGAAATGATGTTATTTCACTACCTGCTGTGGGTGCTACCTTTGAAACAACAGTGCCTCGCTCGCTTAAACAGAAAGCGGAAACTAGTACCCTTATGACAAAATCTACGAACGATAGTTTTAACATAAATACGTATTTAGATGAAAGTGCAAAAGATAAACAGTCACTGAAGCCACAATCCTCAATCAATTTTAGTAGTTGCAAATTAAAAGACTATCAAAGTACTTGTGAACTAGCAAAACACATCGATGAACCAGCCATAAAACGAAGAAAAATTAATATTTTGCCATCCAAAATTGATGCATATTTTTCTGGCCCTTCAACGGTTCCGTTGACAGATCCAGAAAGTAATACTGCAGGTCCTATACAAATTAATAAGGAAACGGATAAGAGTGATAAAAAGACATTAGGAAAACAATACTTAAAAGATGTAAGTGCACAATTGTTCAATCATATTTTTATAATTTTATAATGAAAAATATAACTTTAATTTAAACTATATGCTTCTTAGGTAAAACAAACATTATCAGAGAGTGATTATAAATTATTTGCGACAATGATACAAAGTTATACACAAAGTGGCGATTTTGAAAAATTATTAAAAACATTGTCGATTTTATTTCCACCAACTGGCCGGTTGCAATATTTGTTTACAGGTAAGTATATAAGATATTTTTTAAACAAAACGAATTAACTGGAAAATGTTTTTGATTATTTTCAGGGTTTAAAAGTTTTTTAAAGAAACAACATATAGCAACTTTTGAGAATTATACGAAGAATATAAGACATCCTTAATTCAATCAGTTTGGAATATTTACCAGACATAATGCAAATGTTAAGTATACATGTATATATTCTTATTTATTTAATTAAACTATTTTTAGTGTAGATTAATAAAAGTAAACATTTTTTATTAATACTTATACTACCATTTCTTTTAAACGATAAATAAATATATATATAATTAATTTATTTTGAAGTGTCAAATGAAGGAAAGGAAATTGTCACTGATATATTTCATTAATTTCGGTAGTAGATATACACCATACATCAATGTACGTCTCATAAATAAGTGCATTATAGCAAAAAAAAGATATACTATTGATGTCACCATCGTCATTGTAGCGATCATAAGTAGCAATAATAAATACATACCTTTTCTACTTTATTAATTACATATATAATTTATTAATATCGTCCATCATATAATTAAATGGACATAAATATGAAAAAAATTATATACACTCGTACCTCGATACAGCGCGTTACAATATTTAAAGAGAAAAAAAGAGGATCAACTCTTTATTTTATGTCACTCGTCCGCAGTACAAAACTGGATTAGTAAAAGTTGAGATGCATAGCAGAGAGAAATCGAAATAATTAAAATTCCAACTTCAGAAACGACCATAGCGAGATCCAAGCATATTAACAATACTTATACATATCTGAACTCATTTTTCTATTCTTTTTACAGTTCCATAGTATGCGTTCCGTGTATCTCTTTGTTATTGTCAACATCACTTTTCGCGAGCGCATTTGCAACAATATCTTGATAATACTCTCCGAATACGCTTCGATTATGTGCAACAAGTATAACAAATCGAGCAGCGATCGCTGTTAGTTCCTCCTGCAGCGAGGAGAGACCTGGCGGAACTTGTTGAGGCGCAGTAGATTGTGAGAGTATAATCTTCTGCAGAAACTGCCTAATTCGCAAGCCTAAAAAAGATATTTATTTTAAGCAAGATTTTATTTTAGGCAGAAGATATTAATCGTTATACTGAATATTATACTCACTGACAAGATATCTGATCTTATGTTGCGTGTCTATCAGATCGGTTATTTGACCCTCCAATAATGTTTCCAGCTCCGGAGACAAATCAGGAGCGTTGACCTCCTGTAATGTTTTTTTGAGATCTGTTTTCACTTGTAACACAATATTTGGCACTGCAGTTTCAAGATCCCTGAAAAGAAAATATAAATTATATTAATAAATCCTGCGCGTGATATAAAGGAAATCTTTATGTAAATTTAAGATATGAACAGAAAGATATGACAGAAATAATTAACATGTTATAATTTGTCTTCCATGTATTACGACTGAACATACTTGTTAGAATGTACAGAGTCCAGTAATATATTCAGATGCTCCTTAATATTCTTTTTAAAGCTTGAAACCCCGTGAATCGGTGCACCAATCGTATTATTGACCAACAATATCACAGCACCAACGATACTCAATCTACTAGTTATATCGCGTAATTCCAGGAGTCTCCCTTGGTCCAACATCAATGTCTAGTTAAGTAAAATGTCAAATTTATAACAAGCTGAATAAAATAAAATTTCATAATACAATGAAACTAATTTCATACTTCAGCGTCTGGGCTGAAATCCCATTCTAGAAGATCAAGGTATGCCTCTGTCAATAAGGAGTGAGTAAGTTGTCTTATGTTACCAGTACCAGAGGTCGATGAACCTGTGATTTTCTCCGGATCGAAATGTCTTAATAACCACTTCTCTGTATATTGTAAGCCGTTTGAATTAATTTTTAAAAATTCAGCGAACTTTGCTTTCTCGTACTCAATACTCGAGGCGATGATATTTGGTCTCATCATAGTAATGGTAAAATTTGCCAAGTCCAATCTCATTAATTGTAACAATTCCATAACGCCTTTGAACGTCTCGATAATGTCCGTTTGATGTGTAAGTTCTTTAATCTTCTCATCTCTGACTGGTGCACATATCTTACTCATTATAGAGATTATATATTGGGCATAATGCTGAAAATCTAGAACACCCTTTTCTGCTTGTTGCTTGATTAAGTCTAAGTCAAGCACCTCTCTAATATTATCTTTGATTCTCGAATTTTGTGGTGGTACCAACTCATCCAGTGACTAAAATAAAAAAGGAAATACCGTTAGGTAACGTTTGACATTTCCTTTTGCTGTTATAAACGAAAAAAAAATTATTACTTCTTTAATTTCTTTCAATAAAACCAGTGCATGTGAATAATCTGGTGGGTCTTCGGCCAACTGCTCTGCTAATAGATTCCAAAAAGCTTTATGCATTATTTCTTTTACTCGCCTATGAAAACTACCATCTTCTGGTTCCAGTTTCTGCAGTTGGAAATTTTTGTCCACTGCGATTTCGTGCGCTAAGGCCATATTTTTCATTCCATTGGCAGCTTTTATAATTTCGTCGAAAGACACAAATTTTGGTGGTGACACTCCTGTCAATCCACCCACCATAAAATTTGATGTTGGTTGCCTGCAGATAAAAATATTTTCTTATATATTGTTTTAATTATAAACTCTGTTTTATTATAAATTCTAACTACATACCTAGACGGCAAACTAGGTAATTGCCCCTCATTTTGTGTAGTTTTATGTACATTAGTATCACAGTCTATTGATGTATTAGCATCGTTGACATTAGGTTCCTGTTTATCTTCGTTCTCCATCTTTTGATTACTATATAACAAAAAAGTTTTTATGGAAGATGAAAGATAAGCATGTAGAAAGTATATTAAATTAGATTATTCAAGTCAAAATTTAAAATGATGTTTAAGGAACAAATGTTACTGGTAAAAGTTATATTATAAAAATAATATAATAAAACCTTCAATTGTTATATTTAATTAGATATCCAAAAGATCACTATCAAAATTTTTATATTCTATTATTCTCTGTGATTAGTAACAAACTAAACACAAAATCCTATGAATATTGCATTGTTATCAGATAATGATTAACTGACCGACATAAGATGGCAGGAATAAAATTTAACAATGCCATGGGTCTCAACTTGCGACTAAACAAAAGACAGCAAAGAGTTACACCCCATATTAATCCAGCACCAACCAAAACTTTGCTCCTGACAAAATATAGATTATATATACTAATAAATATTACAGAATACGAATGAATCAGTCACATATTTTCGTAAAAGTAATTGAACAATATGCTGCTAGAAAATGTAAAGGACTGGACGAAATACTTTAGATTTTACTTGTGAAGAAATAAAGGTATAAGTCTGAACCACTGAATCTTTGGTATAAACATAGCTTGATATATACCTGTCTGGCATAGCGTTGGGTGTCAATGTATATACTGTTTAAAAGGCTGAATGTAGCATGATCTGTACGCAGGAGAGGCTGCTAGTCGAATACTCTCTTCAAGTGGCGAAAGAGGTCAGAGCCTATCTATAAAAAGAATATCCACGATGAAGCTGTAGCCAAAAACTGTAAATACGCGCGCCGTGCGAGCAAATATGTTTTTTACCAGTTGACTAGTGTACAGGTTAATCGCACGATGCTAAATTAACTGTTGCAATCCCCCAGAGAAAAGGAACCTCCGACTTTCCAGCAGCTTCAGACCTGTCAACACATTGGATTTATCTGCAAATACGCATGCTTGTTGGCAACATCTCGCGTTGATCACACACAATTTTGAATCACAGCTGTAAATTGTGTACTTACAACATTTCGGACTGTCAGATAAGAAGCTCGACCGGAAGTGTCATGCCGAAGCGCGCATTCAAACGTGAGCAATACACTCGACTTTTCAACTTTCTATCGATCCTTAACGCGATTTCCCGCTTACACCATATCTTAAAATAGATCTGCAACTTTCCATATAGCTTTATTCTCTTTGAGTTTTGTTTATAATTAATTATCAAGTGCACAAATGTCCGCACAAAATAAGATATCGTGTCACAGAACCATACCTGTCGCAAATCTCACGAGACTTTCCATTCGACTCTAAAATGACAAGTGAGAGCGAACGTAATTTGGATGTAGTTTAAATGCAGTTCAAGTGGCTTTGTTGTGTCTTGTGCACAAGTTACCTTAGTTGGCTGTGTGACTCATTGCCGCTTACCTTGAATTCGAGCAAAGGTAAAATCGGGTATTTCTTTTAATCTATTTGTCAAAGGATAGGAATGAGCGAGGAACAGACATTACGGATACGTCGAGAAATAACGCATTCATAACGTTTTCAGATTTTATTTATATACAAACCCTTGCCGCGTTGCTTTTTAGAAGAACTACAAAATTTTACAATAAACATGTATATTGTAATTTGTAGCAAAATGTAATATCCTATAATATTGTATAACTGTAGATGCATCTTAATCTTCTTCAAACAATTAGTGTGTATTATAGATATAGCTACCGTTTATTATGCAAGCACCATATTATTGTCACCATCGATAGTTATATACCCACACCCTTGTAAGAAAAAGAAAAGTGTTACATTAAGTATAATTAACGTGTATTAACATGTATTAACACTAATTACGCTCAAAGCGATGTACAATAGCTCGAATATGCGAAATAGTCTCAGTGGTAATCCGACAAACATGTTCAATCAATGCGAAATATTGTGTATCATGTGATCAGTGTGATCGGTCTTTGTGGTATAAAATGTGAAAGTTGAGTGGGACAATCATACAGCCTCTTCAGAGATTAGCCGTTCTGCCCAAAGCGTTTATGAGCATTCCTTTCTTACGCAAGCCTTCTGTTAATCTCTGCGCGAGATCGACGTCCACCTGGGCGAAGTTTCGCACGGCTCTCTCGACAATGAACGTCGAGGCGCCACTCAAACTTGCAACCATGTTATTCACCAATCTCTCTTTAGCGGACTTATCGAGAACTTTCTGCCAGAACGTCGTGACCTGACCAAAGTCATCCTCGTCCTTGGGATCGTAGCGATCGACGTCTCCACTCACCGGGAAACTCGGTGAACGTACTGTCGGACATTCCTTCGGACCGTTGAAGCTGTTCGGATAATAATTTGGCGCACCACCTTGGTTGTACAAAGGCATATTGCCGTCTCGTTGATAGTTCATTGCAGAGATCGTCTATGGTAATATGGTATAAAAACAAAAAAATGTATATCAACTAAAAAGAATTATTTCGAAAAATATATGTTATAAGTTTATAATTTTCCTTGAAAAGATAAAATCCGCTACTAAAGAAATTGTAGCCAAGAACCATCACAACTAGAAACTCGTATGTTTCACTGACCAATAGTTCCAGTTGAAACTTACTTAGTTGAAAACTTACCTTATACGGGCAATTTACTGGCAACTGAAGGTGATTCGGACCAAGGCGATGCCTGTGAGTATCGCCATAGGCGAAGAGACGACCCTGTAACATTTTGTCGGGACTCGGCTCTATACCAGGTACCATATGCGCCGGATCGAAAGCCATTTGCTCCACGTCGGCGAAGTAGTTTTCAGGATTGCGATCCAACACCAACTTGCCTACCGGTATCAAGGGGAACTCCTTATGCGGCCAAATCTAACAAAAATGTATAGAATTTTTTAAATCTATCACATTATATTTACTATAGTCACGTAAATAATTATTATTAATTATTTAGTGAATTAAGTGATAATTACCTTCGTCAGATCAAACGGATTCCACTTCAAAGTCTTTGATTGTTCAGCAGTCATCACTTGGATGTATAGAGTCCAGGACGGATAGTCTCCTTTACTGATGGCGTTGTAAAGATCTCTAATCGAATAATCGGGATCACAAGAACTGAGCTCGGCGGCCTTCTCTGCGAGAATATTCTTGATTCCTTGATTGGTCTGCAATTGCATTATCAAATATTAATAATCAGCTACATTTGCAGATAAAATGAGCAATACATTTATTTGTTCCTTTCTAAAACACGAAAACATACCTTGTAGTGGAATTTGCAGTATACCATCTCGTTCTTACTGTTCACCAGCTTGAATGTATGAGAACCGTAGCCATTCATATGACGGTAGCCATCGGGAATACCGCGATCGCCGAAGAGAAACATAACTTGGTGCGTCGTTTCGGGCCTGAGAGAAATGAAGTCCCAAAACATGTCAGCGTCCTATGCAAAAAATGTCACATTAACACGTTTTCCAAATTACAATATGTATGATTTTGAGGATTGTTACGCAAAATTATGTATATATACGTACGTACCTTCAAATGCGTCGCAGGGTTTCTCTTTTGAGTATGTATGAAACTCGGGAAAAAAAGAGGATCCTTGATGAAGAAAATGGGCGTGTTGTTACCAACGAGATCCCAAATACCCTCTTCGGTGTAGAACTTCACAGCAAAACCACGTGGATCTCTGAAAACAACAGATAACGATATATCAATAATAATTAGAGAAACATATATATGAGAAACTTCAAATTGTTTTTATTTCGACTTTGAAAAATAAAAAAGAATAGGCAGGAAAATCTTATCGATGCACATGGTAATGCAATAGAAAGAAAATAGTTGAAGGAGATAACAACAGTCACCTCTTTTGAATACCTTTACTACATCATTTGCGTCAAAGTTAAATAGCATCCTGTTACAACATTGGCATTTTCATTATTTATTACCTAACAGTGTCGGCAGAACCGCTTTCACCACCGACGGTGGAACATCTTATAGCGATCGGAGTTCTCTTTCCAATACTGGAAAACACTTTAGCCTTGCAATACTTGCTGATGTCATGTGTAACTTCGAAATAGCCAAACGCACCTGAGAATTACGTATAAAGTCAATAAGCAATTGCCAGTAAAGTGATATCATTTTTGTTATCAGTTTTTAAGTAGTTTGTTTGCGAATATACCCGCTCCTTTCGCATGTACAACTCGCTCCGGGATTCTCTCTCTGGCGAAGTGCGACATTTCGTCCAGGTAAACGAAATCTTGCAACAACATGGGCCCACGAGGACCAACCGTGAGGCTGGCCTTCTTCTCAGAGATAGGCGCTCCATTTGCAGTCAACAATACAGGTGCTTCACCCTGTAAAAACATTATGTTTATAAGCACAAATTATTAATTAATGTATGCGTTAGCATGAAAAAGATTTATTTTGCGTATTGACACTTCTATATTATATTATAAATTTTGTCCAATTTCTTATATATGAAACTAAATAAATTACACAATCGGATTTCTCCTCGCGAACATGTTTCTTCTTTTTCTTCCGAAATAAAAGAAAGAAACTACTACGATGAAAAGGGCATTTCTTATCGCTACTCATTCTGCTAATAAACCGGAGTGTAGAGTCGAGTAGGTGTTTTATAGAATAAACGTTGCATTATCATGCGGCGATCACAGGTACACAAACTCTGGGGGAGTGGTTATCTTTCGAAATCCTTCAGTTATCTCTCATCTCAAGAGCGACGAACCACTTCAACATCTAGTTACCGTAATTATCGTTCATGTTAGCGCTGAGGAAGCTTTCGTGCCATGACGCGTCGCTGCTTTTTATTATTCGCAATAACAGTCGAAAAGAAAGGAACTTTTCTAATCGGGTTACAAAACACCAGTTTTCTTCAACGAACGATTGCCACAATTAGCTACTACAAAGTTAGTAATTGCTTATGTAAGAGAATAAGCATGTAAGAGAATAAGCAACAAGAATTATTCTACGCGAACGAGCTCTACGATCTATAAATTTTTTATGTTTTCAATAACGTCATTTATCTTTTCAAAATAAAAAAATTTTCTCCGCATGTTAAATATCTTTGATAGCTAAATATTTTCGCGCTTGAGTTTTATTTAATATATATATTATATATATATAAAATAATATAATAATATTATTAATATATAGAATGTATATGGCTGTTATAAGTCAATTGTGTTATTATTTGTCTCGTTTATATTCAACTTATCTCTAAAAATTTATGTATTTATTAAATTTCGCGAATTCCGCTTATTATACATATATATATATATATATATATATATATACCATTGCAGTATTCGGCAAATCGCGATGCTACAAGGACATTGCGCGAAAACAATCGATTATTATCTTCGCGAAAGTTGATCAGCGGAGCGTCGCGATTAATTTACCGTGAGTCCATTGATTACTACTGCAAAACGCCTCGTTGCGTTTAATATTGCACGATTTTAAAGAATGAGTAACAAGCGCTGAATACTAATGCCCCTGGAAAGTTTTTTTCGAACATGACGCAGCATACATTGTTTTTACATTATCACTATCGAATGTATTCGACTCAGGTCGTTGCTAACTTTTTTGAAATGTAAATTACACGTGCGCAAGCGCAAATTTTAAAACACAATGGATGGAAAAATTGGCCGCGATAAATATTTCACCTGGAAACGCGCTATTTTGCCGATATTTCGCGCAATAAAATTGTTAAGTCAGTTATTTTATTGGATTAACGTGATAAATGCGAAAAATATATTATATATTTGTCGACAAAATATTTAGTTTATTCGTATTATCTCTTTATCACGCTGTAATGACATAGTTTCAACTATTTTCACGATTGTGTCCATGAAAAGGAGTTCAACGCAACTTAACGTACAAAGTAAATACAAAATAAAACGTTCCATTGTATGAAAGATTTTCTAACACTGCTTATGCTTGATATTTAATTATCTCTCTGTAAGAGCGACAAACACAGATAAAGATAACACAATTTTATTATCTAAACGTTTCAAGATATCTGTCAAGGGTTGTGAACCGCGCTATGTTACCGCAATAAAGTCGCAAAATGGCTCTCTCGCGATTAATCAAGGCCGCACGTAAAGTGCTGCATTGTAAACACTTTAGAAATCCTATCGGATTCTTCCGACACACACGACATGCAAACTTTTAATTTTAGATATAAATATTTCTTCATTGCGCTTTTTTTACGCAAGAAGCGTGTGTGTGGATAGAGAAAAGAAAAAAAAGGTAAAACGGATATAAGTTAAAATAATTTCACCAACTCCTACGATCAGAGAAAATAATGCAGTAAAACTTGCATTCTACTGTTATATCACATCTTTCTTGTACAAATCTGTACAAAAATAGATAATTTAATGAAATTACTAAGCAATTTCAACACTTATTTTATTGTATTCTAGGGAAAAAATATCGCACGGTTATATCATGTCTGCATGGTTCCGATTGAATATTCTTTCGCATGCAAATAGCATGCATAAGTGATAATGTCTTTCTTATCGCACGATATGCGCTTCTATTTTATGAAACTAGAAATAAAACATATATGCGACTAGAACTGAGTTTTACTGGGCGTATTTTGACTAATTTTCTCACGAGTTATAATCAATATTTCTATAAATTAGGATAGAGCTGGTAAAATATTATTCTAACTTGTATTATTATCTTTTAAGGACGTCAATATACGATTGAGCTGATAGAAAAGGTTCAAACACACGATAAAAACACGTTTATATTTTTGTATTTAATTTCACTGACTACCAATTTCGATCGCACGACGTGCCCTCTTGCCGAGGTGCAGGAGTCAGCAGATTAGCAAGTCACCGAAATTACTCGTTTCATCCTTAGTGAATATTTAAACGGCGGTCTAATCGCGAAGCTCTTACATATTAAAAGATTGAACATTCTGGTAAATCATTGGTATTGTGACGGCGTAAATACGCACCTGATAAATATTGCGTGTTAACTTTCATGACGTGATACAATAATTATACGCTGACACATAAACGTTATAGACCGTAAGTTTCGTCTGATGGAATTTTCCACGAAAAAAATTTCCTTTTCTATTTGCTTTAGTGCGAAATTGTCACACAGATAAACAACTTGTATGGAATAATATGGCGTATACGATCTGACCTAATATGATGGTCCCATTTTTTAACGCATCTCTCGCGTGTCACAAGGCACTAATCGATAAGATCGTTGGATAATCGTTGAATAATAAAAACATTGCTGCGGCAATTGTACGGATGTAATGTCTTGTTCAAAACAACATATCAAACTTTAATCTCATCAATTGTTTAAATGCGAATACGATGCGTCTTTTCTCCTAAGTCATCGCGTATCCATTATTGTGATAACTGACGATAAATCGACATCTTGATTGAACAACCTGATGCAAGCGAATATAGACAGCATTCCATTCGAGCAGCTTAGTAATATCAATTGCTTACATAACGGCGTTAAGATATCATTAATCGTAATTGAAGAAAGATTATTTTAAAAAAGAAAAGAGGGAAAGAGAGAGAGAGCGATAAATGCAGAAGTATTGAATTTTTACGCACATATTTCGTCAGTGATTACTCAATACTTGCTAGATACATTATTTAATGCGTTAGCATTCGCAGAAAACTGAGCGAATTCTTTGTAACTGCGCAAACATATTCCTACGCAAAAATGCATATTACGTCCGTAATATATTCCTTGGTTTTGCTACGAGCACAAAGTAGCTCAGTCATTCTTGCTTCAAGTCGCTCGGGTTATTTAGTGCCTTATGTTTATTAGTTGATACGACTCGGAACATTGAAGAACTTATGCAACAGGAGGGAAGTTCTGAGACAGTCAGATCTTTTTATTCGTCTCTGATACGATATCTTAACGCGCAATAAGTCGACAGAACTAGTACACCAGTTAGAAGTTCGCTATAAGCGAATGCTGCATCTCCGTTCTCGAGGAGAGTGCAAAGTTCATCTTTAGAAATGAATTAGGAAGAGCTCGAGCATTCCTATACTAAAGGGGCAATTGAAAAAGACATTGATTTCCTTGGCGCAACAATTAAAATCGCGCGTCATTAGATAGCGAGGAGCGCTGATTTAAGCACCGCTGATCGCGCAATCTCGTTTATTAGCTAACTCCACTCCTACACCTGACCCCGTCGACAGGCTGAACATACGCGTGCATATGCAATGCGACAAAGCGCTCCGCGAACATCACTGCGCGTACCTTGTAATTCTTCTTGTAATTGTTCAATTGCTCCGACGCGGGGTCTCGGGCTGGGCAGGCCATTTTGTTGTCGGTCGTTTTTCCGCAGCTGCTGTAACTTCTGACGATGAAGGCGGCGAATGCGTCTCCCGGCGTCTCGTAACGGCGTGACCAATGGAAACAACTCACCGACGGCAGCCGTGGCGTGCTTATATCGTGTCCGTGTCCGTGTAACATCGACGCGGCCAATGATGGGTGGGAACGCATACACATTGCAGCCATGCGATAACGATAGAGTGGCGGCGGGATTATTCGAAAAAGGCGGACGAGATGCGCGCACACCTTCGGCATCCTTCGGGTGAATTCGCGGATCCCTTTAATCTGAACTTTGTCGCGGTCGTCGATCCGGTTGCGCTTTTCGTCCACAATTTTTTCTTGTCTCTCGCGTCTCTCTAAAATGGATCCGATAAATCTTAGTTTATAGATTTTACTTTTCCGCATATTATGACGATAAATAGATGCGTGTGTTTCTTTCAGTTTTTTATATTTATATGTTCTTTCTACCTCTTCGTGATATTCAAATATGCTTAGTGTCGCACTTCTGAAACGTGACTATTGTTTAATGTCAATCGTAGGTTTCATTGTGTTTTGATAAATTATTTATCTCTATATTTGCATTAGGAGCTATACATATGTGTAAATTATGCGCAACGTCAAAATAAATATAAAGGATCATGATAAATTACCCACGGATAAAGGGGAGACATTTAAAAGATATATCTTACCAATTAATATATCGTTCAATAAAAATCGTATTATATGACAAATAAAAATATCTTATACTAATAATAAAAATATCAACAATTCTTCTTTGAAATAATCAAGAAGACGGAGAAATAAATAACATAAAATCTTTTGATATGCTGATATGTTGACGTTTCATAGGTTAATATGATAAAATCATCAAAAAATAGAGAAAGAACGATATCGCGTACCTTGGATCTTCTATACGATGATTAGATTATCGTAATAAATATCGTTATCTCTTCTCACGTCGAAAATACAACTATAGCTAATTAAATCGAACGAAGTACAAATGAGCCATTCAAGATTTGCATCAACTGATCATCACATTTTATGCACTAAAAATAATACTTCACGTCCCTCATGTAACTTCCCTATAGACATATTTCGCTGTGATTTAAAAGTGATTCAAGGAAATGCGATAAATCGATCAATCTAACGTTAGAACTAAAATGTTTATAAATATTTCTGTATTCAAGATTTAGATATTGGAAAGTTTTTAGAAAAATTGCAGATATATTCGCTATATCAATGTAGCGAATTCAATATATTAAAAATAAAAAAATATATTCATGCCACAAATAATCATGAAGCGCGCATATTATAAACTCTGACATTTTTCATTTTAGAAGTATGGCTTGCAAAGTAAACTTCAGGTTATTTGTTCGCGCGCGAATATTTGATTTCGATGATGTGCAACGACGAAAAGATGGTGGCGAGGAAATCTGTTTCCGCAACTTCGTTTATTAATGCCGTTACAACGCCACCCGAGCCAGGTACAATTCCGAGCTCGACATCGAAAGCCAGCTCAGCACGATAATTACGCAGTTCTTCTATCGTATCCTAAACCGTTGTGCCGCGTCGCGCACCTCGACGTGGGAACTTTACAAAACTTTATCATCACCGGATCAATATCATCAGAGATACCGTCGACTGTCGAAAGATGTAAACGCCCCATGACTCGCGAGGCCACGCAAAAATACAAAACATATCCATCCAGATGGTCAAATCTGCAAGAGCAGATTTTGCATAGTACTTGCTGCAGACTTTGTCAGCAGTTTGCTATCAGAAATACAACAAGATTTATACAAGCAGATTCTGTCGACAAAACACAAGCCGAATACGGATACAGATGCCTATGAATCTGTCGACAGAACCTGATTGAATCTGTCGTCAATCTGCTAACAGATTGCTCACTGGGATACAGTTTCTTCGTCGCAATTTATATAAACAACATAATCGAATTATTACATTTCACCTCTTTGGTAGTACACTGTGGGTGATGTTAGGGTCACAAAAACAGAGGACACTGGGTTTACAGGCATGTAAAATTACTCCGCTCTTTCGTTCACCGACGCGAAACAAATTCAATTACGGATCTACAAACACATACACACACGGCGCTATATTAACGTAGTATTATGTACATCGTCGGCCTTGTCGTTCCTAACGATCGCATGAGCCGCCAAAAGACGCTACGTTTAGCCGAGTAAGATTCTAACTGCTTAATCAAAAAGTAAAAGTAAAATAAATTTCATTTAAATAATAAACGTTACGGTTATTTATACCATTACTTATTTATAATACTGCTGCTCTTACTGCTGCCGACAAGAATACAGACAAAAAAGCAGCGGTCTCTGGTTTCCACTGTATTTTAGTTAGCAGTTGCTCGCACATCGTGTATATCACGCAGCTGATTTTTGTCAATTCGATCAAATTTTTGTTTTTAGTTACACTATTCAGCATATGTTATATTCTCTTATTTTCCCCTTGTACGGAATCTTTCGCTTGACGTACGTAAAACGATCAGCCCATGCAGCTGACGCGAAAAAATAATTAAAAGATCACGGATCTACACACAGAGCGCTATATAAACATATTATTTACACCATCGACGCTTGATCAAGAAGAGAAACGGAATATATATTATTTTGTTAATATTATTATATTAATATTATTATATTATTATCGTTATGCTCGATACGTTGTATGCGAATAAAAGCGATTAGATCAAGGAAATAATATACTGCCCGACATAAGATAACGTAACATAATGATTACATAACAATTAGATAACGTAAGATTACATTATGCTTAAAAGTCTGCCTGAGTCGCACGCACCTTATTACATTTCCTTCGCACATACCGCGTGTACAAACAGCGATTATGCAGGATATCGCGAACAGGCACATACATACGCGAGGTACTTTGAACAAATGATGAACAATTTTTATTGCGGTGATGTGTGTAGCAAATGTGTGTCACGGCAGCATCTCGTCGAAATTTATCGCCTCGTGTATTAACATCTTCGTCGTATTATCACAATGATTGCCGGAAATTACGGTCGACGGACTTGTCAACATTTCCGTCCGTGGAGCACGATATTCCGAAATGAACACTCGTCTGACTAACATCGGCACGAGAAAGATCTCGACGCGCCTCGCGTAAGATAATTCAATTCGATTGAATTTTTATATAATTCGATTCTATCTCTCGTCGCGCTCGATTCCTACGTAAAAGCTTAAAGGTCGGGGTGCGGCTTAACGCGAGAAAAGCGAGAAGTTGTCGGCATTGAGAAGGATTGAGATTCTAGTCATGGCGCGGAGAGACTTGTGGAGTCTTCCGACGCACTTCTGTTGCGAGATAAAACAGCACGATTGCTCGTAAAATTCCGAAAAAGTAAGTGACTCGGTACGTCGTCAGCGCCGTGATTGCTCCGCTAACGCGAGATCGCACTAGTTACTTCAGAATTTATTAACGTACTCCGCTACGATCGTTACACAAGTATTTATATTTAGGTGAATAGATAGGTAGCACATTAGTTCGCGACGACGAAAACAGCTTGCTCGGGTACAATTGCGTCCCACAATCCACAATCTACGATCCAATGATCGTTCGTCAACGACGTTGCGTCGTCGTAAGCCGGATCGTCCGTCGGCTCGCGCTCGTTACCTCTGTCCGTAGGCTAGCCATTCATTGGCATCGATAAAGGACACTGCACCTGCCATACGATCAGATGACTCTGCTCGCCGTGTTCTTCCGTGTTGTTAACTGCGGCATTCGATCGGTCCATACCCTCCTCTGTTTCATCCCCGTCACCTGAAAAATGATCATAGCGAGTTTATCACTGTCCGTATCGAATAAACGTCGTCGCCCGAATGATAAAAGTCCGTGCAAGATATAAATAGCACTTTTATACAAGACACGATGCATGACAGGTGGGAAAGCCCAACCCCCAGAGAATAAAAGAAGCAATGTATAATGCTTTTTTTACAATTGCATAAGAAGTCGGAATGCCAAGTTCCTTCTCTTACACTCGAATAATTCGAAAACTTAACGTTAAACTTCGCGCGTGTGCATTAGATGTATTTGTATGTATGCTCAGTGTAAAGAATGATGAGATCGTTTTGCATTATTTTGAGATGTCTAGGTTGTAGAGATGCTGTTAGTCGACTTTATTGTACCGTGCAACAGTAGGAAACGTCGTTCTGTTAGTTAAGGATGCACCAATTAATGATGAAACATTCGTTTCAAGACAGGACAGGGTAAAGAATGTTGAATGAAATTAATAACAGGGATCAGTTACTTCTTGCTTCTCTCTGGGGGCATACCTGACCATCTGCCACACAATTAGGTGTGTCGCCACATCACTCTCGTCTTCGGCTTCCTCTGCTGAAATTACAATAACCGTTTATTAAAAAATACAAAAATTTCTACTGATTTTCTTATAAAAATAAGGAAAAACGATGTGGTAATAATAATAAAAAAGAAGGATTTGTGTTTCTCTACGATGATTTCTACACAATTTATCTGAGATTCGTCATTGGACAGATGTACCTTGTAACACGCAAAATTTACTTACCAACCCTAAAGTCAATATAACCCTCACCGCCGGAAAGAACAAGCATCGCAGGCTGTGTTCCGTCCGTTATCGCGCTCTGACCACCATGACCTAAAAAAAAGAGATAATGTGGGAAAGCTCTCTCGTTTAAGAAGCCATTGTTTTCTTCAGATATTCGATACACGGTAACAATGACAATTCTTCTCACTAATATTTAAAACACTTACCAGGTACGGCAACGAACATTTTCACAGCGTCTCTGTGTCCATGAAAGCTGAGCTGCGCATGAGCCATGCTGCAGTAGGGTATGAAGCTTCCCGGAGTGACCCCACGATCCGACGCGAAGATTCTGACGCCAACTCCAGGCGCGTCACTTTTATTATTTCCTGCCTGCACTCTGGATACCGCCATTGAACCGCCCGCACCTACGGAACATAACGTCGAATTAGCGAATGTCGATGCCGAGGTATAATTCTTACACTTAATTGTTGCACTCACTTTCTGACAGCGGCACCGATATTATCACACCATTGCCGGTACCGATCCACAGCCTATTTGAAGAAATTAGTAAGGCAGTAATGCGCACGAAGGAGAATCCGAGCTTGCCCGTACCGAGCATCTTGCTGACGTACGGCTCTATATCGACGTCTTGCAAATGTTGATAGGTATGAGCGTGATAAAGCCTTAGCGTCGAATCGAGTCTGATGCTGACCCACACACCCTCACCCAACCAGGCGAGCTGCCGCACTTGAGACTCTCTACGAGGATGCGCATCGACTGTGCACTGTGAAAAATCGTTTTATATTAATTAGGTATCAATAAAACGGTGAGGGGGGCTTATATCGATCGAATCTATAGAAAACTTCCTGCATTCTTTGAGAATATGGATCTCAGACGGATCGTGGAAATATGTTTTTTAATCTTGTCAGCGTTCACTTCGTACCTCGAGGGTCATTGAAATAGGATCGATCACGTGAATCTTGTTTCTGTATCCGCACCAAACAGTCTTTCCGCTAACCGCGGTCATGCACCTGATGGAATGTTGAGGACTACCTAACGTAATCACATGGTACTGGGACAAATCCCATTGTCCATCTGCGCCTCTGCGAAATATCGTAACGGTGCCATCCGCCAGAGCAACCAGGACTCGACCTTGCACGTGTCTAACGAAAAGAAAGAACAAAGAGGATTTTTATCCATCGTGTCGAAGACCGCAAACGAAATCTCGATTATCATTCAAGGAGTTACGTACACAATAGCTAACGCTGCATCTCTCAGTTTCACGGAATGCAAGCACACTGACCACTTGGCCACGGCTGAATGAACGAAAACTGCGCCGTTCTGAGCACCGAGCCACATGGTCGGTTGTATAGACGACATCTTCTCGATGGGCGTCTCTTCGCCGACCTCTTCTTCCTTCGTCTCCTCGTTCACGGTGTCCTTGCCGTTCAACCGCGACGGGAACACATCAGCACTGCAACGTACAAAATGAACCTTTCCTAGGTTCGCCGTTTCGCTGTCTATACTTTCCAGACTCTGGGGTTCGTTCGTCGAATTCTGATCTGTCTCGGCAGTCTTCTCGGTGTTCTCGTTCGCTTGATCATCAGACGGATTGTCGGATTCGCTCTTGCTCTTGTCAACAAGAAGTTCACCGTCCTGATGATTTTTCTGACCGTTCTGCTCGTTACTCTCGTTCGCGTTCGTAACGTCCTCGTTAACACCGTTGTTGTTCTCGCTGTCGTTAGTCCCATTCGTCGTACGAATTGAATTTTCATTCGAGGACTGGGTATAGTCGCTCTCTTTGGCACCGGGCACACTAGCGATGCAAAGCAAATGTCCCTGACAAACGTTGAACACTTCCAGAATGTCTGCCGGATTATTCGCATCTATTACAGTGACTTTCGACATCTTCTGCGTCGAAGTGCAGATCCAGACGAGCGAGCTAAGCTGCTGATCCCATCGTTCCGCCTCGAGTCGCCGGTTCTCGTTTTCCTGCAGCTCTTTGTCCAGATGTTCAACCGCGTCCTCGGCATCCGTCTTCGTGTTGCTCGTTTCTCGCGCCTCAGCGGCGTAAAACACACTACCGCCGATCATGCAACCGCCGTCGCGCGTCTTACCGCCGCTCAGGTTGACACCGGCACCGCACCAGATCTGCGCCGACGACGTTTCAATTTTACCAATTTTTTAATTATTTTTACCTCATGAACACAATACGTACCTTCATACCTGGCTCGGTTTCTTGCAGCGGTCGGCAGTAGACTGGCACTGGGACAGGCTGTCTGACAGGCGCACTCGGTTTTCCTGGCAAGCTCCACCCGTATGCCTGAAGACGACCATCCTCTTTCCTGACGTGCGCTCGCACCTGGCGATACTGCTCTCTTCGTTCGCTTGCACGTCTCGCTACGAGTTTTTCGGACGATCTGTAAAGAGGACACGGATAGATGCGTTAATAATCACATGCTCGAGAGCTTTTATTCGAAAAGGGAGAAGACAATTGTAACTTTTCCGAGTTAATATACTGTGACTGCTGTTCATTGCGCACTACCATCTCCATTTCCATCACACATATCCTCGATCATTTGGTTCCATCCTCATTGATACAGCAATGACAATACAACATCTCTCACTCTTGCGAATTTGTTAATACATAGAACGCTTGTACATTAGGTACATAAAACAGATACATTTTATGATATAGTACTTCTTATGTTGTTCTGATGTTGAAGCGGAAAGTTAAAAGAGTAGAGCGGAACAGATTTACCTGCTGACCAACAAGCACCCCACCGAAAGCCAGAAAAACCAGGTATCTCTTGACAACACCACGAAGGAGAGGCAAGGACGTAACCCGAACGAAAAGACCAAAAGCGCAGTAACAAGAGTGAAATAAAAGCCAAGTTTATAACGTAATCAAAACTTCATTTATTTCTTTCGATCAATAACGATCGTATATTATTATTTTTCCAAAAATTGTACAAATTCGTATTTACAAAATTATTTTCCTTTTTCTCCAAACATTACTGTGAAAAATTGATAAATAATTTATCGGACAGCCTAATGTGCATTTCTTGCACACTTATGAGCGATATAATCATATATGTCATCATAGTACAATATACAAACCATGCCAAAATTCTCGATAATATTTAAAAGGGTCTTCTGTTTGCGAGGGATGTAATAGTAAAGATAGATATATAGTGAACAGAATAAAATAGAAAAAGAAGAATAACTCGAATTTGTCATGAAACGTTTCGCCGTTTCAATTTGGACGATCCGATCTTTTCAAAGATGCGATGAATAAAGTTAAATCCGATGTATTCTGTTCTTCAGATACACCCATTAATCAATGTCAAACGGTATCATAAAACTGTAGGAGGACTGGTTAGTACATGTACTGCAGCGATGCGCGCAAACCGATCAATTACATAGGCAATATTATCTAGAAAAAAACTCACATCTCTCTTTAGAGCAATTGAGACTAATAACCGAATCGTGACACAAAAGAGTTTATGGATCCCAACTGACCAAAGAGGATTCTAATCTGTAAAGATGAGCAATTTAGAAAGTTACGCCGGAACGGTCTGCTTCGTTCTTTCTGTTTTCATGGCTTTGCCCCAAGTGAATTACGATAAAACAGCATTACCTTTTGTGTATATTCGTTATCATGATTTTCATATCAAAGAGCAATCGGAGCAAAAGTTACATATTGAATTGAACCTATGTAGCATTGTGCACCCACGAGAAAAATAATCTCCTTGGTAAAAAGTGAACTCATGATTATTAAATATAGATGAGATAAAAAGAAAGCACATAATATGAAGAAGAGAAATAGAAATATCATCTAACTAATCAGGTAAAATTAAGCAGGTCCCGAAGTCGAATCGATCTAATATCTACGTGCATATATAAAATTTGATTGATTTCTCACATGGTGTCTCCTTGGTCGAGAAAGTCTTGACGACTTTTCAACGTACGTCTACGCATGGCATCCAAAGGCGGCGCTGGTACGACCTGGTTAGCCGGAGCACTATAACGTACATGCGGTAATGTGTGGGTAGAACGCACCAAGGTCCCTCGATCGGCCGGTCCCGTGAAGAGATTACTAAAACTAAAACGCCGGATTAATCTTTTTCTTTTCCTTGGTCCCTTTTAGTTCGGTAAACGCTATGTGTAGTAAACGTACAACTTCCACACTGAACCTTTCGCTCCCGAGATACTGGAAGGGTCGGTTTTACTGGCTCGTATCATCTCCGTCCACCTGACAGCCTCTTGAAGCTCCATAAATCTTTCTTTATATTGATTTCGTTCCATGAGCACCCTCGCCATCTCCACTCGCGTAAATCGCTTTCTCTGTGACAGTGGCACGTCTTCCTCGTCGTCGCTTTTCGTCGCTTTAGCCGCTGCTTCCGCTTCCTCCTTGGTTTTCTTCAGCTCCTCTTCGAGTGCGACGACTCGTTGCCGTAATCGATCCCGTGCCTGTTTTAATCCTCGAACTTCTTCGCGTAATATCTCTTGCTCACTAGAAATTTTACATATTATCCAATAACGTTCTAAAATCATAATGATCTTGCATACGAAAAAATTTTGACAATAACTCACCTCGTCAATTCATCCACCTTAACAATTAGATCATCTTTGACAACATTAAGCGCATTTCTGTAAAAAAATGTATAACGTTAGACTATGAAATTTCACATACATTTAACAAGTATATTTTTACCTGGGTATTAGTATAGAACTTACTTTGTGGCTAGCAGCTCATTGTTCTCCATAATAAGATTTTCTACTTCTTTCCCCATACCTAAAAAATACAACAAAATGTACAATATATCTACAATACAAATTAACGCTAATATACAAAGTTAAATATTTTACACCTGAAATCCCTATCTTAATTATGATATACATGCATAGCGGAGAATTAGAAAGGATATTTTGCAATAGAAACAATATGTGTATCTATTGTAATTGTGACCGTCCATTTTTATTGATAATTAGTTCTCATGTAGAAAGCAATAATTATTTCATTTATTAGTTTTAACATAACGTTAATTACTGCAGAAAGATATATATGGTTGAATAGGACATTATTAATGACATATATCTTACCAAAGAAGTTGTCATTGACTGCATGATGAGTTAGTGCCATGCAATCGCGCGTTGGAGATGAGTCAGCATAGGAGATGCGAAGGCACAAACAATGGAACACAAATACAAGTTAAAGAAATCGTTAATTCGAGAAATGGATGAATATATAAATGGATAAATATATACACATATGAAAGGTTCTATCTTTTTAATCAACATACCTGATGAAGCATATTCGCCAGGATGAACTAAACTTCCTGTAAGATTATGAGTTGGTTAGTTTCATGAGAATGGTTAGTTGATTTAATTCCGCACGAGAAACATTAAAATAATATCTCCTTATAATGTAATACCAGTAATATCAGCTCCTTCGTCCATCTCGCCGAGAGCATCCGCATCCTGAAAGCTTAGTTCTTGATACAACGTATTGCCGCTTCGTTGTTCTCTTTCAGTTCTGCTTCTACCACTTGGTGTAGTAGCAAACTTTTCCACAGTAGGTGTTGTTGGCGTAACTAAAGTTGGCGGTACTTCAGTTTCCGGACTTTCGTCTGCACAAGTACATTCTTATGGTAAAAACTTTGAACTTGTAGAATAGAAAAACCTACAACAACAAAATACTGTTAACGAAATACATACGTCTAGATATAGCTGTAGTCTTGTTTTCTTGTACTGGTTGATCAGTTAGTTGGCTTTTGTCAGACGTTTCAATAGCAGCTTCACTGCTGCTATCCAACATCTCCGTTCTTAAATTAGCGGTATTTGGTACGATATCCTCGTGGACATCTTCGGCATTTATACTAGCTTCCAAACTCTGGAAACCATAACTCAACGGGCCGGAACTACGCGACATATGAGCAAGTCCAAGGGAAGGTAACCTGGATGGTGCACGGCCAGCAGATACACTTTCTAATCTTTCTGTGCTACCAACCAACATCTTGGTCCTTTCCATATAATCGACATGAGTCTTGAATAGTTCTGTATATCGGTCGTGCAGCCGGGAATACTCGCGTTTCAGTTCTGCTTCTTTTTCTTCGAGACGTCCAACTGAGAGAAAATATATGTGTCTAATGCAAATACAATCTATGAAGCAGTTTCAAATATGATAAAACATGCAAAACACATATAATAGACTGACACAAAGTTAAATCAAGTAAAAGATTTGCAGTTAAAACATCACTTGTTAATTTTATTATCAAGTTAAAGTTAAAGAAAAGAGCAATTATTTATCATGCATTAGAAAAAACACAGTGGTATATATATAGTAAATGAATATCAAATAATAAAATAAAAAGATAACCAAAACAAATGTAGAAGTAAACAAAATTTAAATCCCATATCCTTTGCATACAATTCTTACCATAAAACATAATATTATGTATAAATACATGTATGAACAATGAGCAACATAAATGTAGAAAACAAAATAATCTACTCTACTGTAAAAAGAATTGTGTATTGGTAGGCTGGAAGCACTATTGACATTTGTACCATGATCATGTGAATTCTTGGTCTTGAGCTCCAACATTCTTACAATAGATTCTAAGCTATCAATTTTTGACAGAAGCTCTTTTCTCTCATCTTCGGAAACATCTTCCAACTCCAGAAGTTTCTAACAGAAAAAAATGTTTAATTATATGTAATTATATTATATATTGAACACAATATAATTTGTAAATTACAGAGTAACTTGATTTATAGGAAAGAAGCATTACCTGATCTGATGCTTTTCTTAATTGCTTTTCTCTTTCATATTGTGTGACAAGCTGTTCATTATCTTCCCTTAATAACTCTAGTTCAACTTCACGTTCTTGGTTTTCAGTATACGATATATCCAAACATTCTAACACATTGACTAGCAGTGGCATTAAGTCTTTCACTACATCCTCATCATATCTAGCTATCATCTTTTCAAATTCTTGATAGATACTGCCTGCCAGAGACTGTACCTTCTCTGACATGACAACATGGCTATCTTCGTGTGTGCCGTAGACCGTTTCTTGATCCATTTTGACCAGTGTTTTATGTATGTATATATCTATATATCTATGAGAGTAACACAGAAGAACATTGTGTTACAAAAACGAATTTGTACAAGTTTATAAATACATTTGCTCTAAACCAAAATATTATTATCAGGACACTTGACATACATTATATAAATTTAGTGATATAACAGCTATATTATTTCAACATTTTAGAAAGCAATATCAATATTTCAAAACACCTTTATCACAATACTTAGGCAATAAACGGAAGATGAAGAAACCAAAATTTATGCATTACTCAACTCTTTGGGCTTGATACAGTTATGTTGCACTTTTCACAGCCAGTTAAACGGACACCGCTCCACGAGACGTCGTTAAAGAGCGCCGAGGAGTGCGCATTTCTAACCGTACGTCGATCCGACTATCGGAGCACCTTCCACACCGTCCGTTTGCTCGATCTCGCAAGCGACTCAACAGTAACCCACCACGATCAACATTTGTCGGCGAGTAGAGCGACAGATAACGCATAACTGCATATATATGTATGTGTGTGTGTGTGTGTGTGTCTGTATATATATATATATAACCTCGCAAATATGTTCAAGGCTCGCACGGAGGATGACGAAAATGCTCAAACGTATTGAGATTATCGAGTTGAGCGGTCGAATATAGGAATAAGCATTATCCCTGGTCTTATCGTCGTCCTTATCACACTTCGTTCGTCGAAAATTCGTAATGCGAGATTTAAGAATAAACGAACAAACGGACGAATGGACGGATGGATGGATTAACTGATCAAAGACCCGTTGCGGGTCATAATGCGACTCCGCGTGACGTTTCGCAACCACCGAGCTGCGGAATCACTTTTTTTGGTCCTTCAAGCGAGCTCCAAGCGTGACAGTCAGCCGTGTTCACGGTCGCGCGACGCGTCGCCGCGGTAGCGAGTGACCCATTACAACGGATTTCTCGGCAGTCCTTTTTTTCTCTAGGTCTCGTCTGCCACTTCGGCACGGTGCAACTGTCAATCGACGATGAACGGTCACTCTCGCACCGTGCGGATTTTCGCCATTTTTCGTCAGCCAGCGACCTGCTGTCCACTTCGCTCCCGACGACGTGTTCGGAATCGGAAATAGATACACGACATCTCTATCCGACGATGTTGCTTTTTTGTCCTAATCTCGGTTCACTTCCGTTAGGTGGCTGCGGCATCGACGCGAAACGTCATCGGCGCGCGTCGGATGGCGGGCTAACTGATAGCGTGTTATCGTCGATAGGCAGATAAAAATCCACGCGGCACAATTACAATCGTTCTCGACCAAGTCGGTGCTGGAGATCCAAGAATTTGCTATTCTCACTTTGTGTATGTATAGCCTTTGTATATTTTAATAAATGATAAAATAATAACTATTTTAACAGCCACTCGAAGAATAGGTATCAGTATGTTATATATTTATTCATAAATAATTCCATGTTACACAGAAATCACGAATTATATATACTAACATCGTAATTGATTATACGATTATCAACCTTGCATATACATATTTAAAGTTGAAAATCGTATAAAATCGTGCAGCTATATTTTAATCTCAACCAGGTAATATATATACTTGATAAATGTTAAAGTATGATCACATACATATAACATTGACTAAATATCTCTACTGTAAGAAAAGAAGTGCTTTTATTTCATGAAAATTATAATGATATATGATGTATAGAGTAGTTATATCGAATGACGTATAATTGCAATCTAATAATTCGTTTTTACTATAATGGATAGCTATAAATTATTTATAATGAAGCAGTTTTTGAAAAAAAATTCAGATGCAGAAAGGAATGAATAATAAAAATCCTATTACAAAAACTGCAATAAGACTCTTATTAACCATTCTTTGTTGCGTATAGTTTTATTAATAATAAACAAATTAATAATATCCACGATAACCACCACTGCTACTGCCTCGGTATCCTCCATTTCCTCGACCACGTGGTCCGTTCATTCCATATCCTCTATTAAAGACGCTACTGCCGCCACCGGCACCTACTCCTCCTCTGTATCCACTGTAATTCCCATAACTGCTGCTACTGTATAAATTACGATAGGTATTATCTCCGCGCATTAATTTTGGAGGATTGCTATAAGTAGAAGGTTGAAAGTCAGGTCGCGGCGGGCGGTGTGACTGAAAACCGCCTCCACTTATTTGTTCCAATTCATAACGGCAAGCATTCATGCTGCATAACGATTTGATCACGTCCAGCACCTAATAGTAAAAATAATATAATTCTTTTGTCAGTAATCATCAATGTTTAAAAGATTGTATTATCGTTAGAAATAATATTATGTTAAATGTCTCCTTGTTATAATCCTTTTTTGTTAAATATTACGTTCCAAATATATTATTATATAATTGTTCCAGACTTTGACACCTACTTTTTCCTCAATAGAGCTCAACTCTAGAATTGTTTCCGGGTCTTTAGATGCCCTCACTACCAGACTCTCCAGAACGGGTCGCAGAGCAACAATTGCTGCTGCGTGTTGCGGATTCATATCCAGATTTATCCAATTGTCCAATCTTATAACATTGTCTATGTATTCCACCTTTCGGGAGCCGAAGAGTAACAAATGGATAGGTGACACCATGGTCATTTGCTTACAGGACACAGCTCTAGTACGAATCTGATAAAAAAAAAAAGAGGGTGATTGTTTAATAAGCAAGCATCGAATTATTTATTATATATTACTTACATCATCTTTAACAATATCTACTTTATATCCTACCTTTTCTCCGAACACGAAGAACGGAAACGGAAAGTTCTGTTCGTAGTTGCTGCAGTTGACCGACGTCTTGTGAATCAAAGCGGCTTTCGACTCCGTAGTGAGAACCTTTCGCTTCTCCTTATGATAACACACGTTGGGATAGAGGCCCATGCACAATAATGCTGTGATCGTGTCAAGACGGACGTCTGAACCAGCTTGATAATTTAACGGTGTCGCGCAAAGAGTTTCCTCGGGAAAACCGGCGCTTTGCAAGAGCGCTTGCAGTTGATTCTACAAACAGAAACATCCATCGTTACTGACATGTATGCGAGAAACGTCGTCGCATGATGTTCGATATACGATCGATTTTGCTAACAACCTTAGCTTCCCACGTTATGCGTAAAGTAGGTAAGCTCAAGTTCTTCGTCTCACAGAATATTTGTTCAGCATATTCGCCGTTAGCTCTCGTCTCCTCCCATGCTTGGAAAGCGTGCAGCATCGCGACGTGGTCGCTGTATCTCGCTCCGGCGAACCACTTCTGCTGCATCGTCAATCTCCTCACATCGGGCCCCATGTTGTACACCTCGGGAAAGGTAGTACTATTCGCTGCCATCGTCGAGAGTGAATCACCGACGCGGAACATACATCCTAGAATCATCATCTTTCCCAAACGCGGTTCTATTGGCAGACGCGCCAGAATCTTTCCGAGGGGCGTTAACTCATCATTGTTGTCCAAGCACTTCATCTCTGCAAAAAGATTTGGTAAATAGAACATTTCCAAAGAAAATGTAAAAATGCCAAGTAAAATGTACCTCTTAACATAACTTCCGCTTCGATCACAGCGTCGATAGGAGGCGGTTCGATTGCCTTCGACAAGAATCGCCCGATGTTGCCTAATCTCAACAGCTTGATACTCAGGGCCAGTTCGTGCAAAGGTGTTCTGAACATTTCTGGCGTCATGTGCTCATCCATCTTGTTGTATCTGGCCTTCGAGCATAGATGAAAGCAGAAGCCTGGTTTAACACGACCCGCTCTACCCTTGCGTTGCTCCAAATTGGTTTTGCTGGCCCAAACGGTCGCATAATTAGTCATATTGTTGTGAGACGTAAATAGTTTCATCTTGGCTTTACAAGAGTCTATGACATAGACAATGTCATCGATCGTAATCGAAGTTTCTGCGATATTCGTAGACAGAATAATCTTCGTTACGGTAGACGGTACAGGATCAAAAACTTTGCGCTGATCTTCTCTAGGTAACTGCGAGTGTAGCGGTATGACGAAGTAGGATGACCCGCCAAAGAGAGGATGCTGCTGAAGATGTTTCATTAGCGCGAATATCAAATTCCAGCCAGGAAGGAAGATTAGCACAGCGCCTGGAATATTCTGCGCCTTTATATATTTCAACAGTATTTCTATTAGCTCAAAGCTTATTTCCTTTTCTGTTAGCTGCGCCATAGCGTTTTTAGTTTGGAGCGAATATGAATTATCAATGATTTTATTTAGATTTTCATCAGGGTCACTGTCCAACGGCAGATCGTCCGTATCCTTGGACTTACGTTTGCCTGAAATCATCGGTGGTACGAACATCGTCAATTCTATACAGTCTTCCAAGAAATACTGTTTCACGGGATACGCTCTACCAGGTATCTCTATCACGGGACACTTGTTGAAGTAGTCGCTGAACAGCGTAGTGTCGATCGTTGCAGACATAAGAATAAGTCTGAGATCTGGATACATATGGATCATATCTCTGAGCACTACCATGATAAAATCAGAATTGACATCCCTCTCGTGAATCTCGTCCACGATAACGTGCGACACGCCTCTAAGACCGCCCTCTAATTTTCGTAAAAGTACGCCAACAGTGCAAAACATTATACTGGCATAAGGTCTCGGTAGACAGGATTCGAATCTTACGGAATATCCGACCGATTGTCCCAAACTCTCACATCTTTCTGCGGCAACTCTGTCAGCCACGGACACGGCTGAGATTCGTCTTGGCTGAGTGACAACTATACTGCAATACGCGCCTTGACTGGACGCGATATAATCGTCCAGAATAAACTGACAAACTTGCGTAGTTTTGCCGCAACCCGTATTACCGCGTATGATGACGATCGGATTTTCATTAATAGCGTTCATAATCTCGTTTTTCATGGAGGAAACAGGCAAGTTCGATCTAGCCTTGATTCTCGCTTGCAAGTTGGAATCGTCCTGCAACTTAGTTCGCTGTTCATTCATCAGGTCTTCCGACAGTTGATCTAAAGACGTCGTTGATAAAGGTCCTTCGTCAATGTTACATCCCGTCCATGGATTCCAATTTGCTTGAGGTGGTGACCAGCTTACAACGCCAGCAGGTTGCGGCACGGACGATATGAAGTCATCCAAAACTTGATTCGTCAATAAAGATATACCAGTATTCGATGAGCGGCTATTTTCTACTTTTATGTCCGCCACCTATAATGTGTGAGCAAATGCTTTAGCTTCAATCATTAATCAATTAAACGGTTCAGTAAAAGCAGCAAATTATATATACTACAAGCATAATTTGTAACATAGTTAAACAATATTTAGTACCATAGTAACACAAACTGGTTTTATATCCAACTTATTTAGAACTTCGTGAATCTGATTTTCCAGTTCTGGTGATATTTTAACAGGATAAGGTTTCAGTAGCTCAGTATCTTTGTTCTTCTTTAATGTACCACTAAATGCCTCAATAATACCCAAGTGGTACAATTGACGGACAATAGACAAAGCACAACTTTTTGAAGCAGTTTGCTTGTTTGATCCAGTTTCACGACCGGTGATATCTAATTCACATAACAATTCACATAACAATATCAAGGAATTTTGATCTAATATAGAATATTTAATATTTTTGCGAATAAAAATTAACATACTTCGTAGAAGCTGGGAAACATAAATTGTCATTTCTGCCATAAAACTCCTGTAAAATATGATTTCTATTATATAATAAACAATACATATATTATGCGTTATCACTGCAATTAATAATTAAGGGAACAAAAGAAAAAAAAATCCAAATTTCTTGTGGAGTTCACTGAAACAAAGAATCTCTATAAAAAATATTTAATTAAATCAATATTTGAAACAATTGCCTATTTTCAAGTTTACTATTTGGTTCCATTCATTCCCTTAATTAATTGCAACAAGTTACAATAACTTACCATTTGAAGATATCACAGACG
Source organism: Harpegnathos saltator (assembly GCF_003227715.2). Taxonomy (NCBI): domain Eukaryota; kingdom Metazoa; phylum Arthropoda; class Insecta; order Hymenoptera; family Formicidae; genus Harpegnathos; species Harpegnathos saltator. Next base: position 45,766 of record NW_020230520.1, on the reverse strand, counting down.
ACCAGATTGGAGTACATTAAAGAAAGTTCCTCGGGATAAATGCACCAAAACCATTATTAAATACTATCACTTTAATAAAAGTTTTGGTTATATGTGCCATCACAATTATCTGTGCACAAGAGAGTTAAAAAACTGCTCTCTTACACCAGCTTTGGATGTGCGTAAGCAAGCAATGTACTCCAAAGTGGTCTTGTAAAATTTCAAATGGTATAACAATCGGTAAATATTTTTTTTAGAAAACAATTGCAAAATGCAAGTTCAACTAATGTCACTGCATTGCAACTCCAGTCCTAGAAAAGGACTCCATTGCAAGACACCATACCTCGTATGATCCGGACCAACCGGAGTATACTTGTAATCAGTGTTAATTTTGTTAGTTTGCATAAACTGGTGGAGTTTGGATTTTGCATTCTCAATCGTCCAGTTGCCATGTATGCCAGAGTTTACATCAACATCCTCCGCATCTTCCACCTTCTTTTGGTCTGCCAATCTGTCCATGTATGTGTAGTTACTATGACCATGTTCACTGTAAGGCCTGTAAGCTTGACCAATGTCATTTGGTCCCATGCCTCCTTGATATACTGATACTGATTTCATCGGTATTGAAATAGGGTCGTTCACAATGCCATCGTTTGAAGTCGCTTGCGTCGTCAAAGCTTCTCTTGGCACATCGTTAGGATTCACACGACCCGTACGAACCAAGTAATTGACATAATCTTTAGCAGCGTTGCCCTGTGCATCCTTTTTATTAGTAGAATTGCCTGCACCGACATAGTCAAATCCCGATATTCGAAGTTCGCAGAGAAAGCGTTGTCTGTGCTTCGGTCCTAAGATACGTAAAATTAGGTATAATTTGTGTTAAAATCGAAGTAATAACCTAGGTTTCGGACAATTACCTGTTGGACGAACATCGAATTGTGGTTCTTTAGCGTTTTTTCCGCACCACTGATGGAAAAAAGATTTTATATCACCCATTTCTTCGATTTCCTTGTTGTCGCACTTTATTCGTTAGTTGGAAATGCAATCGCACACAATGAAAGAACCGTGGAATAATCGAGTCCTTCTGATTTCACCTCGAAAAGGACGAATGTACTAAGCGTTCCGATATTCAAGCCCGTTCTACATTAGTGCAAGACAGAACGCAAGTCGCAGAAATCCACCAATCATAGTCGAATGTTAAGAGAATATTCGACTGTGATTGGTGAATTCCTACGACTTGCAACTAATGTAGAACAGGCTGCACTACCAGTACTGAAAATCTATATATGTGTCATATCTATGTGTCATACGTGACACAAACCATGTATTTTCAATACTGGCAGTGAACCTCGGAACGCAGCCCCGATTCCACTCTAGCCAACTCCTGCTTCTTGTATCGAACACCAGAGTTCGTTACTAATTTCAAACACCTTTTAAGGATACTTTGTTAAATTTATTTTTAAAATATTATAGTAAATTTATGTTAAAATCACTATTAATCTTTGCGAAAACACATTTTATCATTTTAATATTATCATAAATCTTATTTACATTAAGCTAATTAACGTTACGTTAAAGCCACAGGAAAATTTCAATTTCATTTCCTTTCTACAGACAATCTAATTATACATACAAATACAATTACGTACACATATACGATCTGATGCATAAAATGTGATTATAATGTTTATAAACTATTTTATTTTACTTAATAACTATTAATTCTAGTTTTGCCAAAGAAAATATCCATTTGTGGCTACAAGTGAGATATTGTGCATTGATATTTTTCTATTTCTTTAATATATATTATTAGATATACATTAAGCATAATCAGAAAAGTATTAGACTATATCATATATATATATGTATGTGTGTGTGCTCAACAAAGAGACACACATACACACTCACATATATCCTAAACAAAATATTTAAAATATCATTATAAATATTCAAAGTTGTGTAAATCTTTACAATAAAAAAATCATATCCCACTTATGTATCAAATTATTTCAAAATCTTTAGAAAAATGTACAAACATTTTTCTAAATGTACAAACATTGAATTATTGTTAAATTACGGATAAGTACGAACGCAATCGCTTCGATTTACTTAATATATCAGCTGCATATGAAAATTGCATCGGATTACACTCCTGTTTATTGAAACAGTAATATCGCAAAAAACTGAAGTTAGTTTTAACTAATTTATATTAAGGTAATTAATTTATTTATTAATTTATTAATAATTATATTTATTAACTCAATACTTATAAATTAATCCTTCACTGGCTATATAAAAAACAATCCGTTTGTTATTTTTTATCTTCACCAGACAGTAATCTATATCAATTATTTATACTAGCACGATTACGATGTTAAAATTGAATTACTTTGCAGGTCACTCTTGTAGGTAAAATTTATTTTAGGATGTATCATCTTAAAAGTATTTTCAAAAAATAAAAGGTAAGTTACTTGGGGCTGTTGCTAATTTAGGGGTATTAACAATTCTAGGACTATGAGGTGATTTACGTGTCGAATTGTGACTGGCAGTCGTAATGATGTTAAGATTTTTCCTCAATGGCTTTGCAGGTGTCCGCACTGGTGTCTTCACATTAACCTTATTGGCATTTTTCAATATCTGTTCTGGTATCATTGAGCTATGTAATTCCTCTCTGCTTGTCATATGGCCTTGGAATTGATTATATGTGGTGTCCATTATACTGTTATTGGCTGATATTGAACCCTTGCTCCTTCTAGGAGTGTTCTTCTGTCCTTTTGAGGTGTGTCTTGTTAGTCTACCACTTCTTCGTATTTTAGATCCAGCAACAGTGGGCTTATTTTTGTCACCATTTTTATTCCTGCGTTTTGCTGATGTATTAGGAGATGGGCTAAACAATTTTCGTTTTGATAATCCCAGTGTTGGACCTTTGTGAATGCTCAGATAGGACATGCCAGGTGTCTTCTTTGAACTATTTAGAGGCGATTTTTTTACAGATTTATCTTTTGCCTCTCTCCTTCCTTTTCTGATGTTCTCTTTTTCATGATTAATATCTTCCCAAGACTCTGCTAAGATATTTTCTAATGATATACCATAGATGGTAAAAGTACAATTATGTTTTTTTTCATATTCATTTATCAACTGCTTCAATTCCTCTTCCATTTTGGGTAATTTCTTTTGTATTACTTTACGTTCCTTCTCCTCCATTAATAATTGGCCTCCACGATTATGGAAGCGATCTGGATTATTTTCTCGTTGAATCAATTCCTTTGTCTTTTTTAAAAGATTTTCACGCTGCTCCAGAAGCTCAAATATCACTCTGTTATCATTATAAAATTTACGTAATTTTTCCACTTCTATTTCATGCAGTGTCAACAAATCCTCTGTGTATGTACTAGAATGGAATGCTGCAAACGAGTTCCTCTCTGCTTCACAATATTTGCACAAATCCCACAGATTAACCAATTCAAATCTTAGCTGCATGACATACTTATAAATGTTTTCCTTTTTCTTCTCTTTGCAACGTTTGATTTCTGCATTCAGAGCACTTACAGTAGCAGCACAGTAACCAGGATACTTTTCAAGAAATGATTGACAAGTCTCAGGTTCATCAAGATATTTCCACAATATCAGTAAATCCTCTTTCATTCTTTCCACATGACCTTTTGTTTCCTCAACTTGTACTTTCAATTGATCCCTGAAATCTCTCAATTTTGTCATATTACTTGTGCTTAGTACAAAATCCTCAGGATTATTATAAACCAAGTGTTCAAATGATGAAGATGGAGCTATATCTAAATCTTTCATCATCTTAATTACAGAACAACGCATCTCAGTGAAAACATTTTCTAAACGATTCTTCTCATTTTCCTGTTTCTGAAGATATAGTTTAAAACTGTCAAGTTCTTGTACAGTAGGTAGTATATTTGCAGAGATACTTAATCTTTTAGCACCAAGCTTCGTCGTGATATCTAGTTCCTTTGCTAATAATTCTTTTAAAACCAGCAAGCGTTCCTTTTTCACACATTCCAGATTTTCCAGATCTGCACGGAGCATTTGTTCTACCTCACTCAAGGGTATTTTATCATAAGTATTGGGTACCATGTCCAGATGTAATTCTGTATACAATATTGTTGTTTGTTTCAACAGGTTCTTTATGCTGTCCAACAGTAGTTGCTTCTTGGCTTGCGATTCAGCTACCATGTCCTTTAGCAAGTCACTTATATGATTGTGCGCTTGATCGTAATACATTGTTCGGGTCTCCTTGCTGCATCCTATATCCTCCCAGGTCTTCTGCAGTTCGTCGAGCGCCTGTTCTAACTTCACAATAGTTTTCTGCACCATCGGCTTCCACTCATGTTGATCGGTCATCGTTATAAAGTTTAGTTTTTATTCTGCAGAAAGAAGTATAGCACGGTAACTTGCAACTATGTATGACATATACATCAAATACATACCTGAATCTTTGCACAACATCAATTTATTGCACGAAGGAAAGCCCGAATGTCGCCGTTGTGAGCAACGTGAGAAACTTATCCGTTACCTTTTTGAATTGAAGAAGCTTGAGGCGCCGTCATCGCAATATCGAGGTGACACAAAAGTAATCGAGCCAATCATCGCAAAGATACATAGTAGGCGACTCATGATTGGTCAAGTCAATGGTCAGGTCGGTATAAGCGGATATGTATGCCGGGCGCATGTCGCTCCATTGGAATGTGTACGGCGCATACGCATGTGACGCGAGTTGTGTAGTTTTTACAGCAATTTGTAAGTACGAATAGAAGAGAGGGAGTGAGAGAGAGAGAGAGAGAGAGAGAGAGAGACAGAAAAAAAGAGAAAGAAAGAAAGAGAGAGATCCTGCGGAATGTCAAAATACAGCCATACGACGGACTCGATCATGGTACAATAAAACGCCGGGCGTCTTATTGTTGTACACGTATATCGTGCACAGAAAAGTACGTCACTTTCCGTCAGGTGTATATACGGGTCTCCTCATGTATCACCTTTGTATTATCGATCATTCGTTAACCAGTGTAGTCCTCGTCGTTGCCATGTTTCATCGAACAAGTAGCAAGTCCTACCGTACCACGTGATCGCAGTTTACAAACGACCGTTGTGACAAACTGCTGAGAACGCTGTGGTATCGTATACGTGATGTATGCTTGTTAAAAATTGTGAAATCAATTTCGCATTGGTAAGTGAGATTGATTTTTAGATTAAGATTACAAGTGCCTAGCAAAAATAATTGATAACAAGGCAGCTAGGTTAAGTGTAAAGACGTCTTGAATAATTGAAGGATATCTCTTCAGTGATATTAAAGTAGATTATAATCTTTGTATACAATCTTGCAGTTCTTGCATCTCACTACGGTTACTTATGTACATGCATGAGGAATGTGGATAGAAGGTATAAACATTTTATGGGATGCTATCTACATGGTTGAAGAATGAGGATATGAAGAGTAGTTGCCAGAAAGAAGAGGCTGAAAATAAAAAAGGATATGTTTTCTTCTCAGATCCAGATGTTATTGTTAAACGTGCAGAAACCGTTGCTATTGTGAGTAATTCCTACTTTTTCTTCTTTCAATAAATAATTATATATACATATTGTTGTGCATATGCATACATGTATAAAATCTATATAATTTTTTTTTATTACAGGAAGCACAGATTAGGCGAGATTTTGAAGCACAGCAACAAGTTTTTGAAAAACAATCAATTAACTTGCCAGCACCTTCATCTGGCATAAAGAATTTAGAAAGTTTATTATCCTATCATCCTGTACAGCCATATCCTTTTACATTTATTAGTGCTGTCAAACAAAAACTTGCTTTAGGAACTCCATCTAATAACAGCACAGAAACATATTCAAACTTACAAGCAAAAAGCAACTTGATATCTCCTGTGTTGAAAACAAATTGTAAACAGAATCCATATCAAATTGTACAAAAAATGGATTTTTTTAAACCACTAAAAGTACCAGATTTAAAAATTTCTCCAAAAACATTGGACTTTTCTAGTAGAGAAAATTCTATCTCAAAAGAACTGCCTTCAACAAAGTCTGAGATAGCTGTAAAAGAATTATCACATGAAAGATTAGACAAAGCAACAAAAGTTAATGAAAGAGTACAGAGGAAATTAGATTTTTCTGCATCAGATGGTTCATCTGCTATTAATTGCGAAAGCATAGAACCACTGAAAGCACCGAATGTATCCATAGCTTCTAATTTGAGTAAAAAGAAGGAACATACACACATCAGGGATAGTTCTAGAGAAAAGGAAAATAGATCTAAGAGAATAAAAAAGGATGATTCCTTGTGTGCAAAAAAGGATGAGTCTGCACAAGACCAAGTAAAGCGCAGTAGAAGTCCAAGACATGTCTCCAGAAGAGACATGGTTGATAGTATGAATAGTATCATAACAACAAGATTGAAGAATGACCGAATACCATTTCATACTACAAAAAATATTGACTCTTTGTCCACAAAATCTAAGGTTAAAACTTTTGTAACATCTACTGCTAAGAAAGATAATGAGAAGAGACAAAGGTCTTTCAATGCACAATCTGTAGAATTAGCAAAAGACATTCCTCTAGAATCCAAGGGACGAACATGCAGTAGCAAAGTACCAGATTCTGTACTTTGGAAAGTACCAGATAAAGTTACAACGAGAGATAATAGTAGCATGATGGTTTTATCTAGTAATACTGAAAATAAACCTAAAGACATTTGCCATTTAAGGCAAGTAGAAGACTTAAAATATAAATGTGATTCAGATAATAGACTATTAAAGCAAGATAAACCAAATACTATACATAAGGAGCAAACAAAGAGAATATCTGAAAAGGGTAGAACTTTATCCAATAAAATTGAAGAGCAGACGCATAGTGCTATTTCTGAGCCATCAGAAGATATTGAGTGTATGTCTGAGACAAATAGTTCCAAAAATCGTATAAATGTTTATCCTATAAATTCTGTACAGCAGTCAAAGAGTGGAGATAGTGAAACAATGATAGAAAACAAGCAGAACATTAATTCTATCAGATCAGCTAAAATTGCAGAGAATTTTAAATATGCAGAACATTCTGTAACACAGTCCACAAGTGCAACTGCTACAAAAGACGAAGAGTTGTATTCTCAGAGTATCACTACAACTGGACAAACAACTATTAATGATGATACAAATGATGTAGATGTTACTATACTGCCAGAGGAATTATTCGATCCTAGAAGAATTTCTTTCAGGGATAACAGTTATTCTCAACAAGAGGAATTTCATAACTTAACTACACCAGACAAACTGGATTTTATCCCTAGATTTAAGCAAAGAAAATACTTGATACAGAGCAGTGATTCAGAAGTAGATGCGAGATGTCCAAAGTATAAATCAACAACAAAAGCTGAAAAGGAGCAAGAAAAGACACAGTTAGTAAGTACAAATATATTAGTATACATTTATTCAGTTACACTAGTATGTACTGGAAAATTAAAAATTCGTTACACAATTTAGAGACATCCAGAAGCTCTACGAATGACACTTCAAGCAGAATGTGAATTTTTTGAGTCTCTTAATGAAGCTTACAAAAATACCAAGGAAGTTGAAAAGTGTTTTTATCATAATATGAAACGCGAACAAGAGCAAAAGAATCCACAAGTAGAAAATGAGAAAGATGAAGAGATACAAGTTGAAGAAAGTCGAGTGATTGCTGCAGTCGATAATGATTTTGCTGAAAATGGTAAGAAGCTGTTGGTATAATATAACAATTAAAATACATCTGAAATGTAACATTACTACAATGTCAATATGCGTAAGCACAATAGAAGAGAATGTTATATTTCCTATATTACATATTTCTTACAGCTACATGGAAACCACTGAATTATGCAAAAAAAGATATTGCAAATACAAGAAAATTATATGCATGCGACGACATGCACTTTATTAGAGAGCATTATGCTTCAAATCAAGCGAGCGTCGATGAAACGAATGATAATTTCAAAGCCAAAATTATCAAAGTAGCGGAAGTACAAACTCAGACGGTGAACGATATAGCAACACAGACGGATACATATGTGGGAAAACGGAACGCGCAAAATAAATTATCGGATATCCCTATGTATGAACGGTCATCCTTAGGTGAGAACGAACGTCCTCATCTGTCTTTAGATTCGGCTGATCAATTCGAAGATTTGGATCAAGTAGAAGGGACATCAGTGACCAATAGAATAACCATGTCTGAGATTAGTGTACACGAAACTACTTCGTCGATAAAAACAGAAACTGGAAATGAGATTAGTATTTCAACCCGAGATTTAACGTGTTTAATTAGGAATAAAGAATTTAAGAAATATTTACAATTACATGTAAGTATATTTTACTGTATGTTTGGATCTATATGTATGCATATTAATTAGATATTCAATTGTTATTCTTTCATTTCTTTATTATTTTTTTCACTTATTAGACATTATATTATTTTTTTATTCTTTGTAGTTAGCGCAGTTGATAAAAGATGAAAAACAAAGATACGATAGATTAGAAATGCTATTTAAAGATCATGAGAAAAGTCTGAACGACAGAACTAGAAAATTGGTGCAATTAGAAGAGGAAAAACGCGCATTGAGAGATACAGGACAAGATAGTCTCATTAGTTCTGTGAAGAAGAAGCAGAGAGCCTTACTTTTGAAATTGAAGGAAGAGAAAGATGAAATGAATCGGTACATAGCATTCGCATGTATATATTGTATAGACATTTTTATATAAAAATTATGTAACATCTTCATTTACAGATTAAAAGAATTGCACGAAATTGCGAGCCAAGAACGAAAACTTATGTTACAAAAGCAAAGAGACATGTTTAATCCACAATTGTCAACGAAAAATATTTTAACGAAATTAAAGAGGAGCGCCGATAGTCAATCACCAAGAAGATTATCAGGTCCTATGAAGGGTTACGATATACGCAGTAATAGTTCTATAAGTTCCTTGATTGATTCGGATAAATCCCAGCACGATCGATCTCAGGCAGATGCACGTCTACAAGCATCCGAAAGCGACATACACTTATCCAAGCCTGATCTTGCCAAATCCGACAAATGTGAAAATTTGGCTGAGGAATCTAACACATCGGCGACCAGGTTTGATGATTTAGTTGAAAGTAATGAGTCACATGAGGAGAGTTCTCTGAAGCCGCAGAAGAAAAACGACGTTTCTAAGTATGAGTCAAAGTCTCGAAAATATGAAGAGAAAATGCCTAAAGCGGATATTTTGCGGCAGAAGCAGAATCAGCTTGATCTCGAATCAAAACGAATTCAAAGTCATTCTATGAATATCAAACGGCTCTTGGAAAATCAGAAATCGTTTGAGATGTCGTCGTCGTCGGTGTTGGGATTGGACGCATTAATAACTGATCATGTAAAATCCGAATCTGATACGTTAGTGGAAGAATTATCTAAGAAATCGAAAACATCGCAAATAGTGGATCCCTTTATTCAGACGGCAACAGTTCCAAAGGAGAAAGAGCTAGCTGTCAATATTATTGCTACCGATAGTAAGTCTATAGAGGAAGAAATAGATTCGGAAATTCAGGATATTATTTCGAAAGCAACAAAATCTTCGCAAGTCTGTGAGGATATATTGCAGACAAATAACACAAAGAACTCGAAAAAGATTGATAAATCAGTCACAAGTGATAGGGATCACATTTCTAAAAAGTTACAACACAGCGTTGAATTAAAAACAAGTTCCAAACGCAAAAGTTCCAAGCATCAAAAAGCAAAATCATCTTCCAGCGCATTAACGGAAAATCTATCGCGATTTAAATCTACCTCTCATGCATCAGAGAAGCCTGCCAAACATTACGATAAACGGACAAAATTGGATCTCAACGAAAGCCAAGATTCGCTTGAGGCGCTAGTTAGGCATTCCAAAGAAGTGAAAGATAAAAATTTGAAATTATTAAATGAGACAATTAATGATTACGAAAGTAAGGAGAACATATCCAGTCAAGCATCAAACAGAAAATTCGAAACCAATGAACGTCCACTTCGGAATGAACAAACTGTTCAAAATATATCTACATCTCAAATTAGCGCTCTTCCAATTTATCCTCACAGCTCTGAGGAAAGCGAGAAAAATATGTCTGTGGTCCTTAGATCGCAAGATAGAAATTTCAAGGCAAAAAAGTTCGGACAGTAAGTATCATGTGCACACGTACGTGATGTTCATTATTTTTTCTTTTCCATTTCAATATTGCGCACGTCTTTTCGAAAAATACCATTAAACAAGATACGAGAAATATGTTCTGCTAATAAAATCTGAATCACTAAAGTCATGTGTGTTGGGTGGTCTAATAATAAACTGTGCATTCACACCGCATCAGGGAAAGCATTGTAAAAATAGATTCTGTACAGAGGCAATCCGCGTGTCCGGCATGCACGCATGCATTCTTAAACATTCTTAGATCCGCGCAAATTCTTCTTCGTTACCCTCAGAATCTTAACCGCACGTGAAACTGCACTTGCATCGCGGAAGAACACTGTCGAGGACTGGATGGCGTGGCACACAAGGTTAAGAGCAGAAGAGGAACGTGTGAATCGCATGGAACAAGCGGCACTGAAAATTGTTGCGGCAACTTCTAATGTCTTGTCTCAACAAGGTAATACATGGTGTGCACACATAGCTGTATAGCCGGTTTGAAAACCTTTGAGTGATGACATCGTAATATTTATGTATGCAATAAATTTGAGATTAATGGAAACCGATGCCTTGTGGATATCAAGACAAGATCGCTTTAATATATTAAATTTTTCTGAAGAAGAAGGTCGATTCCCCTCAGTTTGTTCGAGGATGTAGTATGAGATTTTTCTTGACTTCCATTAAATATCGATTAAGCATCGATTAAAGTTACAGTCAGAGAGAAATAGATGTGTCTTTCTGTAGATACTACTGTTTCATCCGATATGAGCGACGTTGAGGGAAGAATAGAAATTCTCACTGAGAAATTGGCTGAACGACGTATGGAGATGTCGCGTTTAAAAAAAGAAGCGAGAAAGCAGGCCAAGCAAAGGCTACGTGCTATGGAAGCAAATTTGCTGAATCAAATTAAGGTAAGTGTATGTGAAAGATGATATAAATAAAGATTGTATTTCTCTTATAAAATGTCTTTTTTTATTTGACAGAGATATGATACAACCATCCACGAGATGCGCAAGAAACTGGAATCGAAGAAAGCTATTAAAGACAGTGATAAGTTAGCTATAGAGCCAAAGTCGTTGGCTGACTTTAAAGTACCTGAGATACCGCTCAAGAGAATACAAGACATCTACAAGAGCAGCGACCTGCTGAGGTCTAGATCGGAGTCCGACCTTCTGACGACAAGGAATCAGCAAAGGGATTTGTTGAAGATCGTGACTGCCGCAATATACGACGACAGACATGAGAAGAACAGTTCTCAGCAATCTGTGAGGTCTACGGATATCAGAAGCGCGAACGCCTCGGAATTAAAGAGTACCACGAATACTAATCATACCGCTCAGTCTATGTTTGAAGAATATACATTGACAGAAGTCAATAGTAAACCTCAGACAGCTACTTCAGTGTCGTCGAATGATGCAGGTTCCGAAAGGTACAATGTTCTTGCGTCAGACACAGTTGAGAAGCAGCTCGAAGAATCTGTCACTATCGAGACAAAACAAGACAGCATATCGCGCGATGCGGAAGACATTCAAACGATTATCAACACGGTGCGCTCGGAATTGGAAGCGCAGACGATATCGGATATCAGATCTTCCAAAAATCGTAGTACCATTAGCACCGAGTCAGAGAATGACAAAGTAATTAGTCACACCAGCATCGATTATCCTCAGTCAAAGGCGCTCGCGACACAATCTGAGATTCTTGAAGAAATAGATAACGTTGACTATTCAAAATCTATTCCGAGCAAATCCGATTATGCAACAGAAAGGGTTGCTGCTTCCAATCAGGATGCACTCACTTTCTCAGAGAAATTGGACTTCCTGCAGTTAAATAATAAGAATTTAAACGAGAATATAAGCTCTCTTGAGAATGGACTGAAAGTACTTTCAGAAATTATGTCGCGCTTTAGTAACAAAACAGACAAAGAATCTAAAATAGATAACGACGAAAAAAGCACGTCTCAAGATATCTCGGAGATAATGTCCAAATCAGTTTTTAGCGACAGAGTTATTCCTGTTGAGAGGGAAGGACAAGAAGCGATATCTTCTGAGAGAGAAATTAATACCGAATCTCCTTCCAATTTGACAAGTGACAGAAGATCCAAGTCTTCTAATGATTTAAGCCATGATAAATATACGTCGGAAAAAGCAGATAACGACATTTCAGCAATAATACCAGAAGTAACACCCGCTCTTTCCAATTCAGCTTACGAGATTGATTATGAAGCCAAGAGCAGAGAGATCATGAATGAAATTGAAAAATCGATATTGTCGGAACACAACAAAGTGATACGCGGCGATTATAATGTCAGTTCGGTATTGGAAAATGATATGCAAAACTTGCGTAAAGACAACGAAGAATTACTGAACGATTTGATTTCATTGGAACTCGATGTAAAATCGATTTCCCAGATTCTCTCTAAGGTATCAGAGAGTAGGAGAAGTCTTAATCTCGCGACGAATACTACAACGCAGATAATCGATCACCCGAAAGAAAATGCAAGTGCGCAAAGTGATTTGAACAAGGCGAGTGTAGAAGAGAACTCCGTGAAGGATCAAGTAAGTGCAACGCATTCATCGAAATCCTTCGAACAATTGAGTATTGCATCAGTGCATTCTCCTATCATCGCGGGCCATCGTTCGAAGGAAAGCAACGAGACAAACTTACATAGTGCACTTACAAATCAAACTTCGCGTATCGCCATCAGCGAAGACTACTCGAAGTCATCAGAGAAGATTCCTGAACTACCGGGAATCGAAACGAGTATAATTGACGACATGGGAATATCAAGTAACTTGCAGCGCGTTAAAGATATTCAAACGTCGATGGTTGACAATACTGTGAATTCAACGACGACAGCTTCTAACGTCGAACGAGATCGCTCGCGTACAATTAGCACGAGTAATGTTTCTCAGGATAAAGACGACTGGACGACATCTGATTCATTCGAGATGCCTGAGAGCAAAATCAGCACTGGAGTGGCGGAAGAAGAACAAGAAGACTCAGAATCCGAGAGTTCGAGATCACATTTGGATCATATGCATGACACTTCGAATAGTTCTCTGAAAGAAAGGAACATATCGCGCATTGAAGCCGCGATAAATCAAAACGTCGAAGTGAGCTCGACAAGTTATGTAGATATGTCGGCATTTATTCCAAAAGGAGAATCTACCAATATAGAGGCATCTGATATTACATTTGCCAATATAATAGCAGAACCTCATGTGATGAAAAGTAACGACGAACTTGATGATATATTGGATATAATTGCTAGAGAAAACAATCAGAAAGAAAGCATCCCTGATAATGAGAACGAAAAGTTTAATAACATAATCTGTAATTCCGTAACTGACTTGTTAGAGAAAGTTGAGGATATTGGCGATAATAATGAAGCAACCGTAAGTAGTCATCTTAAAGGAATTCCATGCAACAATGAAATCGATATCCCTACAGATGAACGATCTGAAGCAGTTTCAATATTTAATGACGAGATGCAAAATAGAGCAAACATAGAAGATATAAGCGACAATAATATAGATTCCGCGAGTAAATCTAACGATGATAAATCAATCAATCGTCAAGAAACAATAGATTTCTCGCCGCGAGCGGTTAATGAGACCGGCGATAAATCTTCCATTAATATAAATTTACACGTGGCAATTGATAATGAAGAGAGTCTGCGTGAAGCGATATCAGAAGGTCAGGAAATTATAATAACCGAACTGGATTCAGATAGCGTGGATGATCACGTTTTACCGGAACTCGAAATCGATGCTAAAATCGAATTGGCCGAAGATGTTAGTGCAAACGATGCAAATGAAAAGCAAAGCAGAGGTATCGCTCCAGTAGAGATACAAGAATGCTTGGAGCCAATTTTGGAGCAGGATAGTTCGGATGGCGAGCAACTGGACAATTTAGTGGAAGTCGCTGAAAGCGGATTAGATACTGTAGAGAAAGTCGTTATACCACCACGAGCCTCTGTTGAATCAGCTGCGGACGATGAAGAGGTTTCTATACAAGCTCAGGGAAAAACGACAGATAACGTAATCGATGCGAATACGTCTGTAAAGAATAAAAGCGACAATGCTTCGATGTTGGACGAGCCAATAGTCGATAATATCAACAAAACTTTTGATATACTAAAAGATCCAGACTACGAAGACATCTCTGAGGAGAGTCTCGAGGTGTCTGAGATTTTAGATAAGAATGAATTATCAAAAACAAATATCATGAAAAAATCTACCAACTTACCAGAGAAATATCAGGCTACGCAAAGGTCGGACGAGGTGCTGAGAATATTGGACGAAATCTCGCAGAAATCGTCGCCCGATTTCATAAACAATTCGTCGAAAGACGAGAAGGACACGCAAAGCACGACGGAAGAGATCAGCGAAGTCTTGGGTGCGGAAGTGTCCACAGAGGACAATGTTTTGTCTCTTGAGCCGACTAAGGCGAAGGATAAAATCGAAGAAGAATTTTATGAGAATGAATCGAAGGGTCGATTCATGGAAGAGGCAGTATCGCGGAAAAAACAACCACCACAGGCGACGAACGAGATAGACTTAGCTGAAGAGAAGAGCATCGGAGTTTACTCGAAATTGAACGAGGGTTTGCAGGAGGACAAATCCCAAATAATATATGAACTACATGAGAGAGTCTCGCAGCTGCAAGAGCAGGATGGCTCGTCTGAATCTAGCGAAGCCGGCGATACTCCGAAAGGTGTGTCCGAAATCGAGATGGACTCACCAAGGGACTTCAACGATTCTAGATTGGACATCGATATTCTAGACGATGATCTGTTAAGCGGCACTAAGGCGGTGAATCAGAATGTCGACATGAAGAGCAATTTCCATTCTGCGTCTATCGTTACTACGTCCGAGAAGGACATCGAGGCCATGATCTATAAGTTAAAAGGTATTATCGTTATTCTGTTATTAATCAATGAAAGTCATCTATTAAAGTCACGAGATTAGAGACATGGATTAGACAATATACGGAGCCATTCGAATCAATTACTCAGTTTTACCGTATATTAACTTGAGCTCTCTCTTCTCTCCTCCCTCTCTCTCTCTCTCTCTCTCTCTCTCTCTCTCTCTCTCTCTCTCTCTCTCTCTCTCTCTCTCTCTCTCTCTCTCTCTCTCTCTCTCTTTCTCTCTCTCTCTCTCTTTTTCTCTCTCTCTCTCTCTCTTTTTCTCTCTCTCTCTCTACACACTATATATATATATATATGTATCTGATATATATATATATATATATATCTGATGTATGAATCAGTATTAACTTTATGTTATAGTATTCGTTCATCTAACTGTACATATTTTTCAAACTTGAAACGTTGTGTATACCAATGTATGTTGTTGAGAGCTATGAGATTATCGTGGCTCAATCGACGTTGTCGTCGAATGGGTGTTTATCTTTTTCTCTTTTGGTTCCACATGCAAGACCAAAGTATGTTACAGAGTAATTACTTTCTTTTCTTGTTTGGAAGATGCTATTCGAGCGATCATAAAAGTTGCGAAAATCGAATAACATATTTCAAGTAAGACCAACCTGCATATGTTAAGAGATAGTGTGTGAATCTTTTTCTTTCTTTTTTACAAATGATCGTTGTCATTCTCAATCGAAATCATGCGATGCAATTTTATGTGGGCTGATCATCTCTCAGAGATACACTCGATACATATTTTACACACATCTCAATTATATCATACTACAGAAACACCATTTTTGTTTTTATAATGGCTGTGTGCTCCTGTGCGAAAGCGTTGCCTGGTATAGCCATGTGTTGTTTATTTTCAGAATAGCAAAGTCGAGATTATATTTGTCTAAAGGTAATACACGAAACTACGAATGGATACGAACATTGACTTGTTATCTCTGTACAAATGTCAGTGTCGCATGAATGCTTGATATCTTTTGACTATGGTCCGTATGCGCACAAGAAAGGCCTGTAAATATCGTGCATCACACATTCGTTCATCAACTACTACTTATCTACCTTCTCTTTAAATATACTTCCTTTGAATCTGTCAGAAAAGATTTCTTACTGTGTACAGATGTTATTCATATGGAATGTCCAACTTCTCTTGTCACAGCTTATCGTTTTATTCGTGCATTGAAGAGATCTCTTTCCTCGATACATATCTTCATATATCTATTTTTCTTAATGTCTCTCCTATTTTCTCCTTCCCCCCCTCCAGTTTCCTCCGAGCACTCAACTCAAGTAAAACTGTTAACCCCTGATGTAATGTGAAGACTCGTGTTGCTTTTCCCGAGGAACTTGTATCTCACAGCTTCTGTCGTACTTATCGATATATTTCTCGCTACTTCGTACAGCTTCACTGGAGCAACCCGGTTTGGAGGTGGCAGAGTTGGAAGCCAAGTTGCTCCATATCGAACAGCTGGAAATCGAATTGGAGGTACATAATATACGCATTACCTCTTTCTTTCTCTCGTTACGTTTGTAATATTTTACTAATTTAATATTATTTTTAGATCAAGAAACTGGAAGCGGAGGAGGTGTCTTACTATGTTCGAGAAATACCGAATAAACCTCCACCACCATACACCCCGCCCGAAGACGGCAGGTTATCGAGCTCGCTCGGCTCACCCTCGCTGTTGACCGCAGTGATCCCATCGAACGTCGAAGAGCTGACATCGTTCACCGAGAAAGCCACGGCTCTGATATACAACGCCAAAATAGCCGGCGAGGACGTCGCAAGTCTCGAAGCGCCTCCTGAAATTTACGAACTGAGCAAGGAGAAGAACGAGATCGTGAGGAAGGACAGACGGATCTACAATAGCTTTCTCTTTGATCTGTGCAAAGAGACCGTTGCGGAGGTTTATCGTGCGGAATATGAGAAGCCTGGTCCCAGCTGGACAAAGCCAAACGTGAAGACGAAACCGACCGTGAAGATTCCGAAAACTGTCGAGGAGCTCACCGAATACGTCGGCAAGGAAGTCGCGACGCTCTTCGGTTTTAAGACAAAGCTGCAGCGAGAGAACATGGTGATGCGTTGGAGCAGGAAACGCAGGGACAGGGTGGACGAGTTGTTGGCGAGAGAGGCCCAGGCCGAAGAGGATGAGTGGACCAAGTTTCATCACGACGAGCTGGCAGTGAAGAACGGACTCGCGGTAACTATACTGGACACCCTCGTAATGGAAACCGCGAATATAGTGAAGTTAGCGTATGGTAAGAAGAGGAGACTGATGGTCTCAATTATGGATGGATAACAATTATGGCTCGACGATTAAACATCCGAAGAACGCTTATTGGCGCCCATTATACTCCAATAATGAACGTTTTCTCAGGATTGCAGGATCCGTGCGAATCTCGCGTTAATCAGATGTCACGTCGTCTGCCATACGATTCATCATGTGTTTCATCAGTTCTAGTACCTTATGTATGTAACGTATAGTTGGTTCCTATTTATTTGTTGATGCGATTTGTTGCCTTTTTTCTTCTCATCTTTTTTTTCAATCGAGCTGACATGTATGCGAATACCTGAGTGATACACAAAACAGGGGACAAACGTCGTTGGACGTGGGCAAGATAAAATAGACGGGAAATGAGCTAGAGCAAGCAAATGTAAGAACACTTGACCGACGCGAGCGACCGCAATTTGATAATCAAATGTCTTAGTTCAGTTTTAAATTTTATCTCTCGTTACGAACGAGACTTTAGGCGAGTCTCTTAGCGTTAGCAAATAATGTAATCATATATATACATATATATAGATATATATATATATATGTGCATATAAGAAGTATCATAAGACGCATAAGGTTAACGCATAAGGAATATCAGATAATTCGTTTCAGAACGAAAATGAGCCAAACGTTGATCATCGAATAACAATAACACAATAACGAAAAATTATAACACAAAGTGTTTCGTTCAATTAGTTTTGCGCGAAGAGTTAGACTAGATTAATTATGATTATTTAATGTATATTATTTCTCGTTATAGAAACCGTACAAGTTTTATATTCCGCTTCTTAGACGAAGTCTGTAAACATCGTTAAATATATTGCGGTTTAATAATTGCACGATATACTCTGCTGTAATAATTACGATTAACGTATCGTAGCACGATATCTTTTCGTAGCATTGTAATTGAACGAAATGCTCTCCCGATCGCTATATGTAAATTGTATTTTAACGACACGTAGAACATAAGTAGTTGAGAGTTTCCAATAAGTCACATCGGAGATCAGTCGTATGCTCAATTACTCGTAATGAAATTAACAAAATTCAGACGGAAAGACTGATACTTTGGGGCCATCTTAATCGAAATTATAAACCGTTAAACAAAGTACATAGATCGAGGATGTGGTAGTAGACATCGGCTATACAGGGTGAGGTGTATAAGCACTTTATTGCGGAGAACGTGTTCCTTTTCTTTCTTTCTGTCAACTCCCGCTGATTTCCGGATACTTAAGAGAATATTGTTTTTATGTATTTTTCTCCTGCGTATTAACTTTCAACTTTCGGATGAAATCGAGGAGTTTTTTTTCATCCGTTTTATCAATTTGAATGCAGCCCCCATTGATTGTGCAGGAAGAGAATACAGTCTCACTATCAAGTCCTATGCAGTCATTACATTATCGATCAAACTACCTGCTACTTCATTTCTCAATGGACTGATAATTGATCGCATGCGTTTTAGTTCGCGGTATCCTCGGTCGACCATATATTGTTTCACTTAATTTTACGTTTGTGGTTGTGATGTAATAAACGTAAAGCTTACAGGATCACGAATGATAGCACGTTGACTGTTTGACACATTCAACTATAACGCATGAACGTAAAGTTCATAAAGAGTTTTCCTCGTTTTTCTCGTTACGTCCTGTACGCTTTAGGGATGTAAATATTACAACGCTCAAATATACGTTCAGCGTTGTTCCTTTACACACCGGTAATAGTTATATATCGGTATAGTTTAATTTTA
This sequence comes from Harpegnathos saltator, assembly GCF_003227715.2. Lineage (NCBI taxonomy): Eukaryota > Metazoa > Arthropoda > Insecta > Hymenoptera > Formicidae > Harpegnathos > Harpegnathos saltator. The sequence continues at coordinate 26,644 of NW_020230520.1, read as the reverse complement.
ACCAAGAACGCGAAGTTTGTTAAATTCGACATATAGGTTGCCCTGAAGAGCCTTCCTCTTTATTTATAGGGTAAGTTTTTCGTGTTTTCCGCATACTCTTTTATGTCAGCACGGTCAGCTCGCATCTTTTCGACCGTGTTTGTAGTTGTTGCATATATATATAAGAAAAGTGTGTATATATATGTATATGTGTATATATATATATGTACACACAAAGAGATTGTTTACGTATGTAGTGTTGGATATGTACTTAATTAAGGTATAATATATTTTATAATAAACTTTTTCGGAAAAGAGAAAGAATTATTTTATTTTACGTACACGAGGAGAGGGAGATAGATGCATAAAATGTTTATTATTATAGTATCGCGAAAAAGGTCTTTTGAAGAATAGATTACTTAACAATTTTTACATGTATCGTATAATTTTAATGATTCATCCATTTAAGCGTACAAGATTTTATATAATTATAAAGTATTTTCCTGTATATCATATCGTAATCTGTGATTAATAATGTGAAAATTTTTCTCACGTTATTCCATCGAGTAATCTGCAAATTCCTAAGATGAAGAAATCTGATAATGCCACGTAGAGTCTCGCTATGTTTCAAATTCAAGGATTTATTTCAAACGTAAATAGAAACGAAAATAATTTTAAAATCTCATAATTGGAGCAAACAAGACCCGCTTCTTAACTTTCATTCAACCAAAGTATGTAGAGAAAAAGATAGGAGGAAACTCGGAAAAATAGAATGAAATTTACAATTAAGGAAGAATCTCGTTTATTTTTATGAAAAAAAAAACTTAGGACGCGTCTCATCAAAATTAAATAATGTGTTTTCTCTGGAAGTATGATGTATCTTACATGTGCAACAAAATATATATCAACGATATAGACTAAATAGAGATGCGTAAAATCAATAAAAAAATATAAGAATATATACATATGTATTCTATATCTATATCTGTGTATATGTGTATATATATATATATATATGTATGTATATGTATGTATATATGTATATGTGTGATGATGTGTACGCGTATGTGTATACACACACACACATATATATATAACATACATACATGTATGTATACATATGTATATATATATATATGTGTGTGTGTGTATATATATATATATATCAATAGCAAGATCGTTCAACGATTTGCTGTTTTAAGAATGGAATACATGAAAATGACTAGATTTCACTTAGAATCTCCTCTTCGATGCTGCATCATCGAGAAAAAATGTAATACACGCACACGTATATGCATGGACAGCATTATCTTTTAACACTGCACGCGTATTAAGCTCGAGTCCGTCCAATTCAAATGTCAGTCGGGAAAGCTAATATTTAGTGAGTTATTTGGTCGTGTTTCAACCGTCGTCCATAAGAAGGGAAAGGTCTTCTTGTCTATCAAAGTCTTTCGCTAAATATTGTTGATAATCATCCATCTACAAAGCGCGAGCTCTATTACTCCTTTATGGCAGCCTATAACGGGTAAAATTGGGTATACAGACTAGACATTGTGTTCCATCGAAAATCGTACAGCTTATGTTCGTTCATCTTCGCTATCCTATTACAAGCTACAATATGCACGAAACTGACGTGATTAATCAGCACCAGAATGTGTACAAGAAAACATCGATCACACTCGTTTATCGTTAACTTTTACATAACTTGTATCGAAATCGCCGATGCCTCTTTTACGCGTCATCAACACGCGAATAACTAAAGCTCGCCGTCATTCGCGATTTCTACAAATCGGCAACGATATACTTCACGACTCTACTGCCTCCGAGAATTATTGACGTCTTTCGACCCTTCACCGGAATCGCCCGCGTCTCTCGGGCGATCCTTGGAGTTTCTGTCTTTGAAGTCACGCGAGTGGTAATAGTGATTGCTGTCTCTTCGCGATGCTTGTCCTCTATACTTGCGATTACCACCGTCGCGAGAATAATTGCGATACTCGCATGATCGGTACGACTGTGGCTCGGCGGAACTGGCTCCTTCTGATTTAACGCTACCGTTCTGGAGTTGTGGTAAAACGGTCGTGTCTGCATCCGCCTGATGATCCTGCTTTTCATGCCGACTCGTACTGTATCTGTAATAATTCATAAGCAAATCAAGTATATAACTTGATGTTTAACATATAACAATTAAATGCTTGAAAAAAGAGGCGTCTTTCTTGATTACTTTGACGTTTCTAATAAAAACTTCGTTTACTATACCTCGGTGATCTGCGATGCCAATAACTCGGTATTGGTAACGGCGGAAATTTACGAGAACTCTGTTCCTGCGTCGAATCCGTAGGTGAACCACGGCTATGATGACCGTTGTTACCGTCACGTGAACGCCCACCTCTGCTGGGACCACCGTTGTTTGCCGAAGAAGCTGCTCTCAACGAAGCTATCTCCTTCTTCTGATCCAGATTTTCTTTGTGTAACCGTTTCACCATTGCATAAGATTCTTCCAAAAGCACGACCAAGCTTGCTTGCACTGGATCGCCGACTTGGATTCCCACATCCGTCACCTCGAGTTTACTTTTCTGGTCTTCAGTAATATCTAATCTTCTGCAAGAAGAGAAAATTTTAGCTTATTGTTAGTATATAATATTCTGCTATAGAAGATACTGACTTTTTTTGTTGTTCTATAATATTTGACAAATACTGGTTATGTGTTTTTGCATCTTGCAGTGACACCTTAATATCTTGTAAATCTTTCTCCAAAAGTTCCACTTGGAGAGGTGTAATATTGACACATACTGGGCTACCCTGTAAGTGTAAAGAAAATAATTTATCAGATACATTTTAGTAAAAGAGAATATGTGAAAGAGTAATTCAATTATTATCAGATTGGTTTATAAGAAATGTCATAAATACCTTTGATTTCGCAAACCCATTTCCATTATCTTCAGGCGAAGAAGGACTGCTAGGCACACAATGTGCTCTTTTGGAAAATACCAATTGAAATTGTAAATCTGTAAGTATTTGGAAAACAAATTAGAACCAAAGTGCATAAAGAAAGTAACTATAATTCAAATATATTCCTTACCTCTGTTTCTCTGGCGCAAAGCCTCTACTTCTTGATGTAAAGCAATCAAAGTTGCCTGATGTTGTTCTTGTAAAAATTTCATATTCTGCTCAAGTTGGGCTGCTCGATCTATATTCAATCCTTGGTGTCTGACTTGTGCATGTCCATCGTTTCTCTCAGTCAAGGAAACTAGATCAGGTGTTGTCTTCTTCCCCTGTAGAGCAAACCATCAAATAAGCTACATAAGCTATGTAGTTGGAAATGTAGAACTTTTTCTAATATAAAGAATATGATTATTGTGTGATAAACTTTATAAATCGCTATAAATTATATTTAGCTTCTCAGTGCTCAATTAAGATTTACTCACTTGAGGGAAGGGCACCGTTGGAAGTTTCATTAATACTTTAGATGTCATTTTGAAGTTGTCAGCACCAACTACGTAAGCTTCTAATTGCTTTGCCTTCACCTACTTGCAGTCTCTATTATATTCACAACCTGGTTTAAAAAATTTCTCACATTCGAACCATACGTCACGCAATCACGCAATTCAAACTCGTTAATGAAAATGAAGCTTTCTCAATGTTTATGCGTTTTACCATTGACAACCTAGGAGAAAAACAAAATTTTATGTGTATAATTTACAATCCTGAGCATCCATATGCATCTAATCGCGAAACAATCCCTCATGTCTCTCAAGAATCTTATTCCATTTTCTGAAAAACAAATTTAGAAAAATGATATCATAGACATTTTAAGTCTTACAAAGTAACTAATGAAGGAAAATAAGCAGAACGAATAAAATCCAATAGCATTAATTTAATAAATTCGATCACTTTGTATAAAAACTGATTTTTAAATTAAACGTGCTACAAATGTAAAGATTATCATGTTCCGTTCATACGACGTTCGCAAAAGCAACAGCTGAAAATTGCAGAATCCGAAAATACTCCCTTCGAATCTTGTAACGCCATGTAAGTGAATCTTTTAACCGTGTTCCAAGAAACGATCGCAGGAAAAATCGACAACAAGACGAATACATTGACGCGTTGTTTGCGAATCTTTAAATTCGTGTCAAGATATTGGAGAAAACGAATTCACGCTAGAGGTAAAATGCCTTACCGAGTATATTTAAGCTTGCGGAGAGTTCGTGAGACGAAAAGCGAAGTAAATCACGAGAGCAGCGAAATCCGAAGGTTGAATAAGAACGTCCTGCGCGCGCATAATGACGTCACTCTATTGCACGCGTCGATTGGCTGATGACATTTCAACACGACGCGTTTCGAATTTGGAGATCTGAATTTTTTACACATAACTCTCTATAAAAAGATTTATTTTACAGTCGCGACAATAATCGTCTCGAAATTAGCTGCTTAACGCGCAATTTAAATTCCTACCTGAGCTCTTGTGTTGTCGAAGAAAGTCATTAAGAATTTCTATCGTAATTTTACGTACATGTTCGCGTTTCGCGCGCTTTTCTCGGTGAATTGTGTCCGCCATTTTTTCGCAACATGTTCTCAACCTAATAAACGACTCCAACGCGATGAGTCAGTCGTGTCTAAATTAATTCTGTATTAATCGAAGTGGTAGATAGAGAGAAGGAGAGGCAGAAAAGGGAAAGTAATAGAAGTGAATATCATGACGATTCTATACTAACGTGAGGACGATGCAGACAAGCAGGAAAGTCAGCAAGAAAATATGCGATGAGAACCATCGACCGACGACGCATCTCGTTCGTCACAAGTAAACCCAGCGTTTACGAACCTTGGCCGCGGGAGTATTGATCCGGACACGCACAGCCGCGCCCACGCCTTTTCCGATGGTATCGTCGGTACTACTGTCGCCTCCAAACAGACCGCAATAAAAACAACCCTTACTCTAATATTTATCTTTTGTTTTGTGACCAGCGCGACGGAGATTTTTATTATTACTATTCCCATGCGATTTAATTGCATTCTAGATTGGGTGCACGATTCCAGCTCGTGCTTCAAATTAAAATTCAAATCACCGAAAATGAGCTGATAATATTCAGGTTTGCGTATATATATATATATATATATCTCATAACATTATATATATATATATATATATACACATGATCAGTGATCAAGGTGTAATGTAAGCCTTTTTATTATTAATTTGTTTCCGTTTCTTAAACTTTAGACTGAGCCAGCCTGCATTTTGTAGAGTATGTTTTTGAAAAAATTAATGCATCGTCATTTGAGCATAGTCTCGAATACTCGAATTGCTTCCGAGAATCTGACGGGAAAAGATATATCGATTTTACATCACTAATTTCAGTCCGATCCGAGAGAGAAAAACTTATGACAATATTTTTCATTCGCCGCGTTCAAAGAAACGTGTGCCTCGATATTCTATTTTATAAAATTATACCTGCTGCCCTTTTGATATCTCTCGTTTATGGCACGACCGGGAAAACGCGAATGAATGCACGTAACCACAACAACCCCTCAATACATTAGACATAACCAAGAAAGAATGTCATTTCTTTTGAACACTGAGGAACCTGTTTACCTAAATGACAACGAGACAAGAAACTCGTTTCTTTCCGAAGATGAAAATGATGACTACAATTTTAAGGTAGACTTATTTGATCTTGGATATATCTGTAAAACACATCATTCCACCTTTATATTTACATTATGTTTCTACCATATTTTTGCTGCTGCTTTAAGAAAGAATATTCACTTTGTTTTCTTTGCGTTAAAGTACGTACCTGCAAATCACTTTAAGTATATAGTAAAGGATGTACGCAGACAAAGATGCAGAGAGGAGGAAGAGAATATATGGGCTTCGTTTGTCAAGCAACAAGAGTTACATAATTTAGTATATAAAAAAAATAGCATTCATCCATCTATCCAAAGCATTAAGGAACTATTGGATGAAGGTATGAAAGAAGCAGATAAAGAACTTAAAAGACTAGAGACAGATATTTTGTTGGATGAAGCAAAAAAAGAACATGATAAAGCTGAAAATGTCCAAAAAAGAAGATCGGAAGTAAGTAAACTTTCTATCAAAATAATTCTATGAGAAAATAGTGAATATATCTCTAAAGTTCGTATAATAATAGGTAAATAATATCAGGGATCAGTCTGCAAAAAAAATACCAATTACGAGAGATACTGGAACAGGCAGCACTAATCTGCTTCTTACAATACCTGAAGAAGAAAATATTTCCTCCCGCCACAAGAAACAAGAAACTGAAAATTTCAAATCATATACTAAAAAATCTTGCTCCAGTCATGCAGTAGGGCAAAAAAGACAACAACCTCGGAAGCAGCTGCTTCACACAATCAATGGTACAGAGTATAACTCCAGTCCTGAAATCAGTACGCGTCGAAATGATGTGGGTGGAGCTATTTGTGCACGACCAGATCCATTTATCATGCAGAAGATTTTAACGATGCAAAGGAGGGTCTGTGAACTGCTGGATGAAATTGTACTGCGACTAGGAAACATTCCAGTGCCAGATGGCATTAAGGATCTACAGAGGCGGCAGCAATGCGTCGCAGAATTCGTCGTGCGATTCTCAAGAAATTACTTGTATGATCTTAACAGATACGTCAAAGACATCCAGAGGCATATGTGCGTTATTTCACCACGCGCGAGAGTAAAACCGAATCAGAGGAGTCTAGGACTTCATATGCATGCCATCGAGCATAAGCTACTTGCCGCTCATCAATTACTACTGCATGCATTAAGCGCTTACTGCAAACACATTCCTAGTTCAACTTTTAAAGGTCATCCAGGCAAATTTAGAGAAATACTTCAAGTAGTTATTGATCTGAAGACCATGTGCGATAGACTTCACTTAAACACGAATTATCTTGACTCGGGAGATACTGATATTCTGACACTGGTAACGACAATATTCCTTTATTATCAATGTAAATTCATAATATACATTGTATCTTATAGTTGTTGTATATTTTGAAACTAAAAACACTCTAAAAAAATGAAAAACAAAAATATCAAAGATTTATGTTCGTTTTTCGATTACAGGGAAAGGATATTGAAAGCAAATGTAATGCCATTTTATTAAAGTTAAAATTGCATTCAGATAATGATTTTCCGCTTGACAGCAATAAGACATCGTCGATGGCATCCTTTACTTCGCATTCAGCAAGCAATAAAAAGCGCATCGGTCGTAAACAGTTGCCTAATCGTCTAAGTATGTACAGTGCGGATACGAAAATTCCCAAAAGTAATCTTAAACGGAGGACCAGTATGTAAAATTGCTTAAATTTAAAAAAATAACATTTAATCTTGCAAGATTCCAGCTGATACCGCGTTTATCGTTTCTTCTTAGATTACTATCATCAGAATGATAAAAAATATAATAGGATAGATATTAAGAGAATTTCTGATGAACCAATATCAGCAGATCAGCCATATCCCAGTTCTATAACACCCATGTCGAGTGAGAATGCCAGTCAAGCTGGAATTCGAAGGCAAAGAGCAAAATATGCAAAAGAAGAGGATATAAAAACTATGGTGGATATGACGTTACTCGCAGATTCAGATAATGTACACGAATTACTACTAACGATAATTGTAACAATAATATAGTTTTTTCATCATCTTTAAGATTTAATAATTATTATAGGATAGTAATTTTGAGCTGCCAGAAAGTCAAGATAATGCAATGCTCACAAGGAGACAGCCAAAAGCGCTAGGAAAATTTTCAGGCAAGCTGCAAAATGTAGAACATTCAGAAACTATAGAAGACATTGTTAAAACCACTTCTACGAATAATGATGACGAACTGATAAGAAGAGTGACAATGATCACGGAGGAGCATTTATCCAATTTGGTACCAGTTATAGCAGACCTCATGTCTTTTGTTTCTAACAAGGTAAAATAAAATGATATGCTTGAAATCATTATATTCCGCAACATATTCGATTATCTTAGTAATTCAAATGTATTGTGAACGCCACACATGTGTTTACACGCAGCAAAGTGGATCAGAGGCGAAACCAATATCAACATCTTCTGCGAAAATGTTGATGGAGTTTCTGCAGAGGTATCAGTCGCCGAAGAGCACGAACTCGAAAATCAGCATGAGCACAGGCTGTAATGTGCATCACTCTTCCATGGATAGCAGCCGTGAAAATATTAAAACAAACAAGCAAGTCAATTAAATCAAGCTATATCTCGTCCAGAATATATTTTGTGACTTTTTGTCACAGACGAAAATACATATTTTTCTTCCAAAGGACAACGCAGAATGAAACGCAGAAGAGTAAACAGAACACGCGACTGATTTGTATATCCTCGATGGATAGTGCATCGAAAGAACCACGCTATTGCGATATGTCGTGTCAAGTTAATTGCGAGAACTTGAAAGAACTGCCCGATTTTGAGGCGAAGGTATGTTCGCAATATAAGTAATATAAAAACAAACAACTAAATGTTGTATTGAAACGATGATTGAAACAGATGATGGAAACGATACGGACAAGAACAACGGATGACTCGTTTAGCAACATCGAACTCGTTGTTTCTGAAGAAACTGAAATGAACTTTCTGAAGTATAAACGCGAATATCAGCGTTTGACGCAATCGATTCCAATGTACTCCAGCAATACACAGAATAAGCCCTGGGACATTGTAGCTTGGTAAATATAATGAATTAAATTGCGACTACCCGATATATAACACGACTTTATTTATGTAGGATATCTAATAAGCTCGTAGACGAGCTGATAACAGAAATTACGAAGGAGATGGAAATGGACGATACCATACATAAACTCTACGAGTTGGAATTCCAAGAATTGTAACGTTTCTTACGTGTGTTTGACTGTGAAAAACGTAAATCAAGATTATATTGTAAATTTGGGATATTTTATATACGTCAGTTTTTTTTTTTTAAATAAAATATTGATTTCTTATATTGCTCTTCCATTATTTTCTGTAACATAATTTAAAATTCGATTTGTAATTCACGTCAGATTAAAGATTAACAGGTCTAAAGTATACCAGACTATTTAGACTCGTTATTTTTGAAAAGCAAGATTAATAAAATTGGTTTGAGTTTTGGCTAAAAAATATGTTTTTAGCTGAGACTCGAACCACTAAATAACGGGTTTAAATCGTCTAAAGTACTTTCGACCCGTTATTTTTAGTGGTTTGGATCTCGGCTTAAAAATGGTTCGAATCTTGGATAAAAAAGCATATTTTAGCTGAGACGAACCACTAAATAACGGGTCGAAATATATTGAAAGATTTAGACCCGTTATTTAGTGATTCGAGTCTCAGCTAAAACGTGCTTTTTTAATCAAGACTCGAGTCATATTTTATCAAGCCCCATCCTCTTGAAAAATAACGGGTCTAAATCTAGTATACTTTAGATCCGTTAATTTTTAATGTGACGTAAATTAGTTCCAGCGTCTCCACTACGAACCGCCACTTGTTTTAACGAGGTTTCAGACCAACGATGAGGACAGTCGCCTTTCTATTTTTCCAATAGTATGACTAAAAGGTTAATCGGACACGTTTTCCATATATTAATGCTATTAAGCATATATTAATGTTATTAAAACAATACATAAAGTATTTTACAACTAAAACCTTTACTTTTTAACCGTATTAATATCAAAATTTTGCCTCTATTTAGTATCAAGTTATATCGAGTTAAATAAAATTTAAATATTTTTTTAATGATTATTCTCAAATGTGTGTATCTTTATTATTAAAAAAAAAATGTTTTTACTTTCCGTATAAATAAACCTCCATGGATTTTACATTGAAATTTTATGCGCTATAAAAATAACAATGGATATTATAACATTTCTCTCCTAAATGTAATACTTTATATGTTTCTTTGGACCAGTGGGAGAAGTTCATGTGTATAAAGTGGCTCGTAAGAATAAACTCATCATTTTACTGCCCTTTAACATCGTTTTAAAATATAATTGTCGTTTATAATATTTTATCAATTCTAGTGCTTTAAAAGTAATTTCAAAAAAGCGCAATGAACCGAAATGCAATCTTAAAGCTTTATAAGGACATATTAAAGTACGGACAAAATTTGAAATTTACAGATAAGAAATATTTTCGATATAGAATACGTGAAGTTTTCAAGACTAATAAAAATCTAACTGACGAGACAGCCATAGATTTTCATTTTAAGGTAAATATGACATCTGACAATACATCAAGTATTTTTTATCTTTTATCGTTCCTAACCTATAAACTGCAGTTGATGAGATACTTCGTTTTAATCTGCATTTGTAACCAATAAATTAATTATATTTCTGCAATATTTTAGGTTTTAGCAACTCTACATTAAATATTCTCGCATCACAATTATCATATTTTAATTTTTCGCCTAAATTAGTCTTCCAGAAATAAATAATATTTCTTTTCTTTTTACAGAAAGGATTGAAATTCTTAGAAGCTCGGAAAGTGGTATAGATTATATCTCAATTGTCAATAAATTTAATGTAAAAATAAAACACTATGTTGGCAAGATTGTTACCCATGTATTTAAAGACTCACAGTAGAATCCATCTAATGCTCACCTGCAACGATTTCTTTGTATCAAGTGTCATAACTAATTGGATACAAAAGAATGTACAGACTCGTGGCAAATCTTACAAACGTTATCTTGATTACTCAAACTTACCCAAGTTGGAAGAAGCTGACCTGAAGGAACAGTTTGTCCGAGGTAGTGGACCAGGTGGTCAGGCAACAAACAAAACAAACAATGCAGTAGTACTGAAGCACAAACCCACTGGAATTGTTGTTAAATGTCATGAAACACGAAGCTTGTGGGACAATCAAAAACGTGCGCGTGAACTTCTAGTAACAAAGCTCGATAACTTACTAAACAAAGAACATTCTATTGAAGCCCAGATACGTGCTATTCAGCAAAAACAGCGTGCATGCAAAGAGTGCAAGAGGAAAAAACTGGCAGAGATGAAGAAAGCCTTCCAGGAGCGCGAAGGCTTAACATGACACAACTCGTTTGTTGCTTTATGCTTCATCTTAGAATATGAATTTATTATAGTTCTTTAGAAATATAAATTGAATTTTTTACAAAAAACAAAATCCTCTTACTCTTCATTTAAGTACACTGGCAATAGGCAAATATTAATGCTTATTGTGATTCAATAATATTCCGTATTATTAAACTCAAGTTCATTTAATTGATTTAATTACAATATACTCTTAAATTTGTTATCAAATGAGATGTTTCCTTAAAAGAGAAGCAAAGTCTCCACCATTAACTAAATGAAATATTAAACTGGAACATATGCACAATCCAATTTAAAAGCATTTCATGTAGAGTTGCAGGGAAATATAATGACATATTTTAATGAAAAATTCATATCTTTAATAATAATTGTTTCTCTTTCTGAACTCATGAGGCTTACAGTAGGTTTACTTGAAATAAAGTATTCAGATAGTTCCGCTGAGAGAATCAAACGATTCATCATAATGCGCATCATAACAGAAATGATTACACTGTCATAAAGCTGTATGCAGTCTTGCGTACTCTAAAACAATACATTCTACGTGGAAACAATCTTAAATATATCGTGGTTCGAACGAAACGATTCTGTTGTATCTCCGAGTGGTACACAGTTTTCGTCTAATGAGAAAGGAGAAAACTAAAGTAAAAAAAGAGAGAAAATTATAGAGAAGGATGATAGAACGATGAGTCGAATAGAAAGAAATAAATCTAGAACATCCGTTTCCGAGAATACAAGGACCGCATCTAACGAACGTATAGAATGTGGAGAAGATACCGCTCGGGTAGCGTTAAAACTAATCACCGGGAAAAACGGTACTAAATAAAACGGTATCACTAAATAGACAGAGAAAGGGAGAGGGGGGAGAAGAAGAGGGATAGAGAGAATTCTATGGTGTATGTGTGTGTGTATGTGTGTGTGTGTGTGTGTGTGTCAGTGATGTTAAATACTATTCTACGTACACAAATAATATTTTTATACACAATGTACACCACAACGGCGACGATGTATGAACCGACGGCCTTGCCATAGTCACCAGACCGAGTCGCGATTACAAGTCGACCTAAGCCGAAGTACAGTTCCCCACTCGATCATTCTTCGGGTCTTCAGCTGTTCTTCAGCCACCGTCCGAACTGACCGCGGCCGGACTTGAGGCGCTTCTTCGCCGGTTTAGCTGTGTTCGATCGCGACGTGCCGGAACTTCTCAGCCGTCTGTTGCTCGCCACCGTCACCGACAGAATACTGCTGTGATCAATGTCCACCTGGTCGTCGAGCTTCATCATTCGCACGACCGGTTGGAAATCGATGCTCGAACGGCGCTGCTCCAGCTCGACCGGTGATAACTCCGGCGGGCTAACGCGCTCCGACAGCGGACCGCTGCAGTCCACGTCGGAGGACTCTTGGATGGAATCCGACGAGACAGCCTCGCTTTTGCGCTTCATGCCCGCGCGTACCACGGTCGCGGCGGCGGTCGCGGCCGTTGTCTGCTGCTGCTGCTTCTTATTATTACACGTAATACTCAGGTAGGAATCCTTTTTACAATTCTCGTCATACATCGTCGCCGCGACATCGGACGACGACAGGTTCGCGGCGGCGGACGGCCTCGATTGCCGTTTTCTCGAGTAGATGCGCTTCCGTGATCCCACGCGTCTACGTCTGCACAGGCCGCCGACGCTGTGATGGCGCTCCTCCAACAACGGCATGTCCGTTGGACCGTCGGTGTTCTCGGAGTTACTGCGTCGTTGCTGCTGCCGCTTCGGTGACAGCTCGTTGCCGTGGTGCTTCCTAGGAACTACTATACCGGATTCCGCGTCCTTCCTGCACGTCAGTAGATTGTCGTGATTCTCAATCTCCGTGCGCAGCTCCGTGCAAGCCAACTCCGACGTAACGGTGTGCTCGCGCTGACCGCGTTTCTTCATGGGCGTCTTCGCGATGAAGTTCCTCTCGGCGATCGTCAACGCGTTGGCGACGTCTTTCCGGTAGGATGCGCTCAGCTGATTCTCGTCGTTGCCCGGGTCGTTCTCGGAGATCTCCTCGACACCCGACAGCTCTTTTCTGTACGGATACTCCTTTATCGACGGATAACATTTCCTGTTGTCCGTCACAATGTCGTTTTCCGACGAGACCGACAACTCCGCGTAGCTGTTGTCCGTGCTCGTTGGCAGCCCCGTGTCGCTGGTGATCTCTATGCTCTTGGTGTCTCTCTTGGTGAGCGTCTCGTGGCACGGTTTGTGAGACGCGGTGGAAGCACAGTTCTCTAGTATCGGTGCATCCGTGTCGATCTTCGGGTTCGCACCGATCCTCTCCGCCCCGCTCAACAAAATATTATTCGACGTGGTGACCGCCGCTCGAGGATCAGTCTCTTCCGACAATCCGTTGGACACGATCAATGTGCGTCGCTCGATGGAGCTGGCCAGTCCGTTGTCCGAGAACAGCCTCTTGTCCAACAGCGTCTTCCGCTCGCAATAAGCGGTGTCCGCCAGGACCTTGCTGCTGTTGCTCTGCAGTTTCCTCTTCATCTTATTGTCGGGCCAACCAGTTCGGTTTTTCCGCCGTTTCCGCCGCTTCAGCGGACACTCCGGATTCGTCTCGCCGCATTCCGAGCTGGCGCACGACGAGTTCTCCAGGCAGTTGATGACATCGTGGCAGTTATCGAGCAACTCCAGCAGATTCGACGGCGCGCCCTTTGGCACGTTGGACTCGTAGAAGTCGGTCTGCATCTGCTCGTCCGGCTCGAACGAGACGTCGAGCTCCGTCATACCCTTCGCGCTCAGCATCTCGTCGATAGTCCTCGCCATCTCCTTTAGCTCCTCGTCGACTTCCGAAGCTCGGTTTTTCGCGTCTTGCTTCTGTTCCGGCCGAGGTGTGTTCGTGCGTGATCTAGCGGCGATCGGTGACTCCTCTATCGTGTACAGGGTCGACGACGGTGGCTGTTGCTGTTGCTCCCTCTTGCGTATTATGGTGGACATGATGGCCAACGTAGACGCGTGACAACGCGGGCTCTTCCTAGGCGAGCGACCGACGCATCCCACGCCGCGTCCACGACCTCTCTTCTTACCATCGATTCGACTGTTTAGGTTCTTCAGCATGGTCTCGGAGAAGTTCTCGATCTCGTACGGCAGCAGAAATGGCTTCATCGAGTCGTTCTCGCTGAAACAATGCCAATATTCCGCGCCCGTGTCTTGACGTTGGTACGTTTGATACCACGGCTCGGATTGCGGTATCGCCTCGAAGGAGAACTGCATCTTCTCGATCTCTGCTGACGGCTTGGACGGATAAATCTTGTCGACGTCGTCGCAGTAAGCCTGCGCAGCCGCTCTGTTGTTGGCCTCCGATGATTTTTTCGCGCGTTCTCCACCGTCCACAGCGTCCTTGATGCCGGTCAATGGAGCCTGATACCTCAATCTGCTGCCCGGCGTCTCGAACTTGTAGTAGTCGGTGTTATCTCTGATGAACGCTTCAGCCTGCGTGCGTCTTCTCTTCCTCGCTCGACCGAGATGCACAGAGTCCTGCGAATCTTCCTCGATGACCTCCGGCTTCACCGGCGAACTGGAGATCAACGGTGAGCTCGGTGACACATTCATCTCGTTGATGTCGCTCTCGGTGTCCCTCGGTAGCAGACTACTCTGATCGCCGTAACTAACGTCACTGGAATCGTCCCGCTTCGGCTCGCCGAACATAAAGGACTCCGCCTCGTCGCTGAGTAGCGACAATTCCGACTTCCTCACACGCTTGAATCTAACAACCACTGGCTTCTCGCTGGACGGTGTCTCTTCCTTCTTCTCTTCGTCATCACCGTCCTTGGACGTCGCATGCTGCGAATTGCTACCTGGTATCGCGCTTGATCGCAACTTGTTCCCCAGTACTTCGACCTTGTAATAAGCGCGATTGTCTTCGATCAGACGCTCCTCCACCGATAACCGGTGCCGACCTCTGATGTTCCTGCCGCCTCTTCGACCGGCTCGTGGATGATGCTTGGACTTCACGTACCGAGTGTTTTCCCCCTGCAACGGCTTCACCACCGTGTGGTCAAGCTTGCGGCTGTTCTTGCTATGCCCGTTGCAGACGATATCGGTCGTGTCGAGGAGTGCGGTATCGTCCGCAAACTTTCTCGCATCCATCGTTTGCAGTGCACAATTGTCCCTGTGAAAAGACTCGTCATTGCACAACATGGATATATTCACGATAAAATTATTTTCCACCACGTCATTCTCGTTGATCGTACACTCGAAAGGACCAGAGTTCTCGTCACCGTTACGTTTGTCGTGGTCCTTGCTTTTGAGATAGTCCGCATCTTCCGATATACGACGCGAGTTTATAATACAGTTTTGTGTATGCACCACTGTTTGTTGCAGATTCGGCGGCTCAGTGTTGTGCTTACTATTGACATTATCTTCCTTATTATTAGTGTGATATACCTCGTCGAGGTCCTTCGAAAACGGTTTGATCTTGTAGTCCTCCTGCTTGGGCTCCTTTATAATATCCTCCGCATACTTGTCCTCCGGATCCTCCTCTTCGATCCAGATAGTGCCCTTAGAACGTTTCTTGATAGTATAGCCTTCTAACTTGTCGTAGAACTTCTCGCTCTTTTCGACCTCGTGCCATGGGCTACCCTTGGACCTCAGGAGGTGACCGCTCTCGTGTTTCGCGCGAGCACGTAGATTGTGCGGCGAGCTCAACTTTAAATTAAGGTTTCTGCGCGCACCATTACACTGCACCATTTTTATCTCATCGACACTAAAATTGCTTAAAGTCTTGGTGTTTTTGGTTACCTTCTCTTCGGGCAGTACTACATTGTGAAGATTGTTATCTTCATTGGGGAACAAATTACAGTCTTTCCTGCAAGAAATTAAGGGATCGTATCAGCACGGTCGCGCATCGAAATGAGAAATGTTTTTATATTTTCGAGAAACTTAACGGATAAATCTCAATAGATCTCAGATAAGTTCAAGTAAAAGCAAAGTTTTCTTTGCCCGCATATATACTCACTCTATATCCTTCGTTCCATTCAGTTTTAGGAACGCTTCCACATTAGCGCCTGCATTGATTAGCCTATCCAAGGACAAAAAATTGTCGTCGTTCCGCGCAAAGTTTACATGCTGCTCGGTTTGCACATGCTTCGTCAGATCGTCATAACGAGTACTACAAATCTCACAGTAACCAGAGACCAACTGTTCCGTTCTACGAGCACGTGCGGCAGTGGCGCGGGGTCTCCGAGTCATTTCTTTACTCTGCTAATATGAAGAAGAAATTAATTATGACAGTCCGTTTAACGCGACAGAAGACTCGATTAACGTCCACTGCACGTGTAGTAGTAATAGTAACAGCAGCTGCGACGCACCTCCTCCTTGTTTATGTATTCAATATTTTTCTTATTCTCTTTAACTTCTCTGCCAATTAATCTGCCGGCCTGCTTCACCTGCTTCTTCGTGTCGAAGGGACACGAGCCTGGATCACCGTCGAAGTTTAACGTCGGCCACGCTGATAATTCCAGGAACACGGGTCTGGTATTCCTGAAAGCAGACACGCACGACGTGTGTACTCGAACGTTTGGAGTATAATATATTACAGTACAATTGTAATACAATAGCTTACCTGCGAAAGGATTCAAATTTGATGTACGATCCTTTCAGATTCTTAACTTTCAAATCTTTCTCTGGCTTATACTGATTGATTTGCTTCAGATGCTTCAAATTATATTTTTCATGAAAAGACACGTAGATTTTTTCCAGCCAGGTCAGAAGTTTATCCGTCGACCAGATAGGAATACCCCAACTTTGGGCGTTGTCTAGTAGATCCACGGAACACTGTTGTGGCTGTGTCAGAGCACGTTCCAACATTGCATCCACCCGCGATTTCTGTCCGAGATTGAAATATAAAACAGACAAAATTATTACCCGATCACCACAAGTGATTTGTACATTTCATTATTTACCGTGACAATGTATTCGTTCATCTACTTACAGATCTCTGGGTAGTTTGACCCCGTAGATTAGCAGAGTTGGACGAGGGGCATTCAGAGCTGAAGAGCGGCGTTGGGGGTGTAGGAGTAGGCGTTGTGACTTCTACACTTCTGAGCGAGCGTGGTCCCCCGCTGCCGCAAACCCATTTATGCCTCTCAGAATTCGTGTAGCCCGCTTTGTCCACTCTATCGCTGACCACAACACTCACACTGCGCACTAGAAAGACCTCAACCGTCTGGAAATAGAGTGCAGCATATTGAATAGAAAGGAAAATGAGAGAGAAAAAAGGAATGAGACGAGACGAATAGATGCGAGATGTTATTAGCAAATGGGGGTAAGCAGTCAAACGAACATTTTGTAAACAACTACACATAGGGGGCAAGTAGCCAACTAACATTCAGCGCACATTCTCTCAGGTGACAATCGCGCACAACGTTTGAAAAACTCTACTCCATTCTTCTCAGGCCGTTGCTTCTCGATCAAAGACAAAGAATCTAATCTCTCCGTAAGCGAGATCAGTCGCTCGCCGTCGGGCGAATATGCGCTGCGAGACTCGAGTTACAGCCTCGGGCGCTTTTCGAACGCGAGCGAGCCAGCCAGCCAGCAAGTGATCGACAGAGACAGTCCGACTTTCGAGGAAGTTTATCGTTTGCGCAACGAGCAAAAGCAATACCGCGTCGCGCGCGCGGTATAACATATACAAACAGGAGACCGCGAGAGCGCGCGGAGCACGATCGTCTCTGCTTACTTGGCAGCGCAGCCGTCGCGCGTCGGACGCACACGCTTACATCGCGTTAACGCTGACGTCAAGTGATTTCGTGGCCTTCCTCGAGTGACAGCGGCGGCGGCGGTGGCGACGGCGACAGAAGCCGACCGTTACACAGAGGAACGCGATACGACGGTAGCGCGCGCGCGTTCTTCATGTGGTCGACGCCGCTTGCCGCCCGGTCGCATAGCAGCGTTGTTCTAATAATAAAACGCGCGCGTCAGCCTCCAGACACTGGGACGACGCGGAGGAACACATGGGGTCGTAGTCTGCGTCGCGTTGTCCACGTCGTCTCCACATCCGACGTGTAATTGAGCGAGGAATCTCGAACGGCGCTTATGGGAGCGAGGGACGTCGCCGCTGTCAAGCGATAATCTCGCAGCGCGCGTTCCAACAGTTTCCAAGAAAATTCAACAGCGGCAGTGCCGGCGGCGGCGGCGGCGGCGGTGGCGGCAGTGGAAAAAAAAAAAAAAAAAAAAAAAAAAAAAAAAAAAAAAAAAAATAAAAAAAAAAAAAAAAAAAAAAAAAAAAAAAAAAAAAAAAAAAAAAAAAAAAAAAAAAAAAAAAAAAAAAAAAAAAAAAAAAAAAAAAAAAAAAAAAAAAAAAAAAAAAAAAAAAAAAAAAAAAAAAAAAAAAAAAAAAAAAAAAAAAAAAAAAAAAAAAAAAAAAAAAAAAAAAAAAAAAAAAAAAAAAAAAAAAAAAAAAAAAAAAAAAAAAAAAAAAAAAAAAAAAAAAAAAAAAAAAAAAAAAAAAAAAAAAAAAAAAAAAAAAAAAAAAAAAAAAAAAAAAAAAAAAAAAAAAAAAAAAAAAAAAAAAAAAAAAAAAAAAAAAAAAAAAAAAAAAAAAAAAAAAAAAAAAAAAAAAAAAAAAAAAAAAAAAAAAAAAAAAAAAAAAAAAAAAAAAAAAAAAAAAAAAAAAAAAAAAAAAAAAAAAAAAAAAAAAAAAAAAAAAAAAAAAAAAAAAAAAAAAAAAAAAAAAAAAAAAAAAAAAAAAAAAAAAAAAAAAAAAAAAAAAAAAAAAAAAAAAAAAAAAAAAAAAAAAAAAAAAAAAAAAAAAAAAAAAAAAAAAAAAAAAAAAAAAAAAAAAAAAAAAAAAAAAAAAAAAAAAAAAAAAAAAAAAAAAAAAAAAAAAAAAAAAAAAAAAAAAAAAAAAAAAAAAAAAAAAAAAAAAAAAAAAAAAAAAAAAAAAAAAAAAAAAAAAAAAAAAAAAAAAAAAAAAAAAAAAAAAAAAAAAAAAAAAAAAAAAAAAAAAAAAAAAAAAAAAAAAAAAAAAAAAAAAAAAAAAAAAAAAAAAAAAAAAAAAAAAAAAAAAAAAAAAAAAAAAAAAAAAAAAAAAAAAAAAAAAAAAAAAAAAAAAAAAAAAAAAAAAAAAAAAAAAAAAAAAAAAAAAAAAAAAAAAAAAAAAAAAAAAAAAAAAAAAAAAAAAAAAAAAAAAAAAAAAAAAAAAAAAAAAAAAAAAAAAAAAAAAAAAAAAAAAAAAAAAAAAAAAAAAAAAAAAAAAAAAAAAAAAAAAAAAAAAAAAAAAAAAAAAAAAAAAAAAAAAAAAAAAAAAAAAAAAAAAAAAAAAAAAAAAAAAAAAAAAAAAAAAAAAAAAAAAAAAAAAAAAAAAAAAAAAAAAAAAAAAAAAAAAAAAAAAAAAAAAAAAAAAAAAAAAAAAAAAAAAAAAAAAAAAAAAAAAAAAAAAAAAAAAAAAAAAAAAAAAAAAAAAAAAAAAAAAAAAAAAAAAAAAAAAAAAAAAAAAAAAAAAAAAAAAAAAAAAAAAAAAAAAAAAAAAAAAAAAAAAAAAAAAAAAAAAAAAAAAAAAAAAAAAAAAAAAAAAAAAAAAAAAAAAAAAACAAAAAAAAAAAAAAAAAAAAAAAAAAAAAAAAAAAAAAAAAAAAAAAAAAAAAAAAAAAAAAAAAAAAAAAAAAAAAAAAAAAAAAAAAAAAAAAAAAAAAAAAAAAAAAAAAAAAAAAAAAAAAAAAAAAAAAAAAAAAAAAAAAAAAAAAAAAAAAAAAAAAAAAAAAAAAAAAAAAAAAAAAAAAAAAAAAAAAAAAAAAAAAAAAAAAAAAAAAAAAAAAAAAAAAAAAAAAAAAAAAAAAAAAAAAAAAAAAAAAAAAAAAAAAAAAAAAAAAAAAAAAAAAAAAAAAAAAAAAAAAAAAAAAAAAAAAAAAAAAAAAAAAAAAAAAAAAAAAAAAAAAAAAAAAAAAAAAAAAAAAAAAAAAAAAAAAAAAAAAAAAAAAAAAAAAAAAAAAAAAAAAAAAAAAAAAAAAAAAAAAAAAAAAAAAAAAAAAAAAAAAAAAAAAAAAAAAAAAAAAAAAAAAAAAAAAAAAAAAAAAAAAAAAAAAAAAAAAAAAAAAAAAAAAAAAAAAAAAAAAAAAAAAAAAAAAAAAAAAAAAAAAAAAAAAAAAAAAAAAAAAAAAAAAAAAAAAAAAAAAAAAAAAAAAAAAAAAAAAAAAAAAAAAAAAAAAAAAAAAAAAAAAAAAAAAAAAAAAAAAAAAAAAAAAAAAAAAAAAAAAAAAAAAAAAAAAAAAAAAAAAAAAAAAAAAAAAAAAAAAAAAAAAAAAAAAAAAAAAAAAAAAAAAAAAAAAAAAAAAAAAAAAAAAAAAAAAAAAAAAAAAAAAAAAAAAAAAAAAAAAAAAAAAAAAAAAAAAAAAAAAAAAAAAAAAAAAAAAAAAAAAAAAAAAAAAAAAAAAAAAAAAAAAAAAAAAAAAAAAAAAAAAAAAAAAAAAAAAAAAAAAAAAAAAAAAAAAAAAAAAAAAAAAAAAAAAAAAAAAAAAAAAAAAAAAAAAAAAAAAAAAAAAAAAAAAAAAAAAAAAAAAAAAAAAAAAAAAAAAAAAAAAAAAAAAAAAAAAAAAAAAAAAAAAAAAAAAAAAAAAAAAAAAAAAAAAAAAAAAAAAAAAAAAAAAAAAAAAAAAAAAAAAAAAAAAAAAAAAAAAAAAAAAAAAAAAAAAAAAAAAAAAAAAAAAAAAAAAAAAAAAAAAAAAAAAAAAAAAAAAAAAAAAAAAAAAAAAAAAAAAAAAAAAAAAAAAAAAAAAAAAAAAAAAAAAAAAAAAAAAAAAAAAAAAAAAAAAAAAAAAAAAAAAAAAAAAAAAAAAAAAAAAAAAAAAAAAAAAAAAAAAAAAAAAAAAAAAAAAAAAAAAAAAAAAAAAAAAAAAAAAAAAAAAAAAAAAAAAAAAAAAAAAAAAAAAAAAAAAAAAAAAAAAAAAAAAAAAAAAAAAAAAAAAAAAAAAAAAAAAAAAAAAAAAAAAAAAAAAAAAAAAAAAAAAAAAAAAAAAAAAAAAAAAAAAAAAAAAAAAAAAAAAAAAAAAAAAAAAAAAAAAAAAAAAAAAAAAAAAAAAAAAAAAAAAAAAAAAAAAAAAAAAAAAAAAAAAAAAAAAAAAAAAAAAAAAAAAAAAAAAAAAAAAAAAAAAAAAAAAAAAAAAAAAAAAAAAAAAAAAAAAAAAAAAAAAAAAAAAAAAAAAAAAAAAAAAAAAAAAAAAAAAAAAAAAAAAAAAAAAAAAAAAAAAAAAAAAAAAAAAAAAAAAAAAAAAAAAAAAAAAAAAAAAAAAAAAAAAAAAAAAAAAAAAAAAAAAAAAAAAAAAAAAAAAAAAAAAAAAAAAAAAAAAAAAAAAAAAAAAAAAAAAAAAAAAAAAAAAAAAAAAAAAAAAAAAAAAAAAAAAAAAAAAAAAAAAAAAAAAAAAAAATAAAAAAAAAAAAAAAAAAAAAAAAAAAAAAAAAAAAAAAAAAAAAAAAAAAAAAAAAAAAAAAAAAAAAAAAAAAAAAAAAAAAAAAAAAAAAAAAAAAAAAAAAAAAAAAAAAAAAAAAAAAAAAAAAAAAAAAAAAAAAAAAAAAAAAAAAAAAAAAAAAAAAAAAAAAAAAAAAAAAAAAAAAAAAAAAAAAAAAAAAAAAAAAAAAAAAAAAAAAAAAAAAAAAAAAAAAAAAAAAAAAAAAAAAAAAAAAAAAAAAAAAAAAAAAAAAAAAAAAAAAAAAAAAAAAAAAAAAAAAAAAAAAAAAAAAAAAAAAAAAAAAAAAAAAAAAAAAAAAAAAAAAAAAAAAAAAAAAAAAAAAAAAAAAAAAAAAAAAAAAAAAAAAAAAAAAAAAAAAAAAAAAAAAAAAAAAAAAAAAAAAAAAAAAAAAAAAAAAAAAAAAAAAAAAAAAAAAAAAAAAAAAAAAAAAAAAAAAAAAAAAAAAAAAAAAAAAAAAAAAAAAAAAAAAAAAAAAAAAAAAAAAAAAAAAAAAAAAAAAAAAAAAAAAAAAAAAAAAAAAAAAAAAAAAAAAAAAAAAAAAAAAAAAAAAAAAAAAAAAAAAAAAAAAAAAAAAAAAAAAAAAAAAAAAAAAAAAAAAAAAAAAAAAAAAAAAAAAAAAAAAAAAAAAAAAAAAAAAAAAAAAAAAAAAAAAAAAAAAAAAAAAAAAAAAAAAAAAAAAAAAAAAAAAAAAAAAAAAAAAAAAAAAAAAAAAAAAAAAAAAAAAAAAAAAAAAAAAAAAAAAAAAAAAAAAAAAAAAAAAAAAAAAAAAAAAAAAAAAAAAAAAAAAAAAAAAAAAAAAAAAAAAAAAAAAAAAAAAAAAAAAAAAAAAAAAAAAAAAAAAAAAAAAAAAAAAAAAAAAAAAAAAAAAAAAAAAAAAAAAAAAAAAAAAAAAAAAAAAAAAAAAAAAAAAAAAAAAAAAAAAAAAAAAAAAAAAAAAAAAAAAAAAAAAAAAAAAAAAAAAAAAAAAAAAAAAAAAAAAAAAAAAAAAAAAAAAAAAAAAAAAAAAAAAAAAAAAAAAAATAAAAAAAAAAAAAAAAAAAAAAAAAAAAAAAAAAAAAAAAAAAAAAAAAAAAAAAAAAAAAAAAAAAAAAAAAAAAAAAAAAAAAAAAAAAAAAAAAAAAAAAAAAAAAAAAAAAAAAAAAAAAAAAAAAAAAAAAAAAAAAAAAAAAAAAAAAAAAAAAAAAAAAAAAAAAAAAAAAAAAAAAAAAAAAAAAAAAAAAAAAAAAAAAAAAAAAAAAAAAAAAAAAAAAAAAAAAAAAAAAAAAAAAAAAAAAAAAAAAAAAAAAAAAAAAAAAAAAAAAAAAAAAAAAAAAAAAAAAAAAAAAAAAAAAAAAAAAAAAAAAAAAAAAAAAAAAAAAAAAAAAAAAAAAAAAAAAAAAAAAAAAAAAAAAAAAAAAAAAAAAAAAAAAAAAAAAAAAAAAAAAAAAAAAAAAAAAAAAAAAAAAAAAAAAAAAAAAAAAAAAAAAAAAAAAAAAAAAAAAAAAAAAAAAAAAAAAAAAAAAAAAAAAAAAAAAAAAAAAAAAAAAAAAAAAAAAAAAAAAAAAAAAAAAAAAAAAAAAAAGAAAAAAAAAAAAAAAAAAAAAAAAAAAAAAAAAAAAAAAAAAAAAAAAAAAAAAAAAAAAAAAAAAAAAAAAAAAAAAAAAAAAAAAAAAAAAAAAAAAAAAAAAAAAAAAAAAAAAAAAAAAAAAAAAAAAAAAAAAAAAAAAAAAAAAAAAAAAAAAAAAAAGAAAAAAAAAAAAAAAAAAAAAAAAAAAAAAAAAAAAAAAAAAAAAAAAAAAAAAAAAAAAAAAAAAAAAAAAAAAAAAAAAAAAAAAAAAAAAAAAAAAAAAAAAAAAAAAAAAAAAAAAAAAAAAAAAAAAAAAAAAAAAAAAAAAAAAAACAAAAAAAAAAAAAAAAAAAAAAAAAAAAAAAAAAAAAAAAAAAAAAAAAAAAAAAAAAAAAAAAAAAAAAAAAAAAAAAAAAAAAAAAAAAAAAAAAAAAAAAAAAAAAAAAAAAAAAAAAAAAAAAAAAAAAAAAAAAAAAAAAAAAAAAAAAAAAAAAAAAAAAAAAAAAAAAAAAAAAAAAAAAAAAAAAAAAAAAAAAAAAAAAAAAAAAAAAAAAAAAAAAAAAAAAAAAAAAAAAAAAAAAAAAAAAAAAAAAAAAAAAAAAAAAAAAAAAAAAAAAAAAAAAAAAAAAAAAAAAAAAAAAAAAAAAAAAAAAAAAAAAAAAAAAAAAAAAAAAAAAAAAAAAAAAAACAAAAAAAAAAAAAAAAAAAAAAAAAAAAAAAAAAAAAAAAAAAAAAAAAAAAAAAAAAAAAAAAAAAAAAAAAAAAAAAAAAAAAAAAAAAAAAAAAAAAAAAAAAAAAAAAAAAAAAAAAAAAAAAAAAAAAAAAAAAAAAAAAAAAAAAAAAAAAAAAAAAAAAAAAAAAAAAAAAAAAAAAAAAAAAAAAAAAAAAAAAAAAAAAAAAAAAAAAAAAAAAAAAAAAAAAAAAAAAAAAAAAAAAAAAAAAAAAAAAAAAAAAAAAAAAAAAAAAAAAAATAAAAAAAAAAAAAAAAAAAAAAAAAAAAAAAAAAAAAAAAAAAAAAAAAAAAAAAAAAAAAAAAAAAAAAAAAAAAAAAAAAAAAAAAAAAAAAAAAAAAAAAAAAAAAAAAAAAAAAAAAAAAAAAAAAAAAAAAAAAAAAAAAAAAAAAAAAAAAAAAAAAAAAAAAAAAAAAAAAAAAAAAAAAAAAAAAAAAAAAAAAAAAAAAAAAAAAAAAAAAAAAAAAAAAAAAAAAAAAAAAAAAAAAAAAAAAAAAAAAAAAAAAAAAAAAAAAAAAAAAAAAAAAAAAAAAAAAAAAAAAAAAAAAAAAAAAAAAAAAAAAAAAAAAAAAAAAAAAAAAAAAAAAAAAAAAAAAAAAAAAAAAAAAAAAAAAAAAAAAAAAAAAAAAAAAAAAAAAAAAAAAAAAAAAAAAAAAAAAAAAAAAAAAAAAAAAAAAAAAAAAAAAAAAAAAAAAAAAAAAAAAAAAAAAAAAAAAAAAAAAAAAAAAAAAAAAAAAAAAAAAAAAAAAAAAAAAAAAAAAAAAAAAAAAAAAAAAAAAAAAAAAAAAAAAAAAAAAAAAAAAAAAAAAAAAAAAAAAAAAAAAAAAAAAAAAAAAAAAAAAAAAAAAAAAAAAAAAAAAAAAAAAAAAAAAAAAAAAAAAAAAAAAAAAAAAAAAAAAAAAAAAAAAAAAAAAAAAAAAAAAAAAAAAAAAAAAAAAAAAAAAAAAAAAAAAAAAAAAAAAAAAAAAAAAAAAAAAAAAAAAAAAAAAAAAAAAAAAAAAAAAAAAAAAAAAAAAAAAAAAAAAAAAAAAAAAAAAAAAAAAAAAAAAAAAAAAAAAAAAAAAAAAAAAAAAAAAAAAAAAAAAAAAAAAAAAAAAAAAAAAAAAAAAAAAAAAAAAAAAAAAAAAAAAAAAAAAAAAAAAAAAAAAAAAAAAAAAAAAAAAAAAAAAAAAAAAAAAAAAAAAAAAAAAAAAAAAAAAAAAAAAAAAAAAAAAAAAAAAAAAAAAAAAAAAAAAAAAAAAAAAAAAAAAAAAAAAAAAAAAAAAAAAAAAAAAAAAAAAAAAAAAAAAAAAAAAAAAAAAAAAAAAAAAAAAAAAAAAAAAAAAAAAAAAAAAAAAAAAAAAAAAAAAAAAAAAAAAAAAAAAAAAAAAAAAAAAAAAAAAAAAAAAAAAAAAAAAAAAAAAAAAAAAAAAAAAAAAAAAAAAAAAAAAAAAAAAAAAAAAAAAAAAAAAAAAAAAAAAAAAAAAAAAAAAAAAAAAAAAAAAAAAAAAAAAAAAAAAAAAAAAAAAAAAAAAAAAAAAAAAAAAAAAAAAAAAAAAAAAAAAAAAAAAAAAAAAAAAAAAAAAAAAAAAAAAAAAAAAAAAAAAAAAAAAAAAAAAAAAAAAAAAAAAAAAAAAAAAAAAAAAAAAAAAAAAAAAAAAAAAAAAAAAAAAAAAAAAAAAAAAAAAAAAAAAAAAAAAAAAAAAAAAAAAAAAAAAAAAAAAAAAAAAAAAAAAAAAAAAAAAAAAAAAAAAAAAAAAAAAAAAAAAAAAAAAAAAAAAAAAAAAAAAAAAAAAAAAAAAAAAAAAAAAAAAAAAAAAAAAAAAAAAAAAAAAAAAAAAAAAAAAAAAAAAAAAAAAAAAAAAAAAAAAAAAAAAAAAAAAAAAAAAAAAAAAAAAAAAAAAAAAAAAAAAAAAAAAAAAAAAAAAAAAAAAAAAAAAAAAAAAAAAAAAAAAAAAAAAAAAAAAAAAAAAAAAAAAAAAAAAAAAAAAAAAAAAAAAAAAAAAAAAAAAAAAAAAAAAAAAAAAAAAAAAAAAAAAAAAAAAAAAAAAAGAAAAAAAAAAAAAAAAAAAAAAAAAAAAAAAAAAAAAAAAAAAAAAAAAAAAAAAAAAAAAAAAAAAAAAAAAAAAAAAAAAAAAAAAAAAAAAAAAAAAAAAAAAAAAAAAAAAAAAAAAAAAAAAAAAAAAAAAAAAAAAAAAAAAAAAAAAAAAAAAAAAAAAAAAAAAAAAAAAAAAGAAAAAAAAAAAAAAAAAAAAAAAAAAAAAAAAAAAAAAAAAAAAAAAAAAAAAAAAAAAAAAAAAAAAAAAAAAAAAAAAAAAAAAAAAAAAAAAAAAAAAAAAAAAAAAAAAAAAAAAAAAAAAAGAAAAAAAAAAAAAAAAAAAAAAAAAAAAAAAAAAAAAAAAAAAAAAAAAAAAAAAAAAAAAAAAAAAAAAAAAAAAAAAAAAAAAAAAAAAAAAAAAAAGAAAAAAAAAAAAAAAAAAAAAAAAAAAAAAAAAAAAAAAAAAAAAAAAAAAAAAAAAAAAAAAAAAAAAAAAAAAAAAAAAAAAAAAAAAAAAAAAAAAAAAAAAAAAAAAAAAAAAAAAAAAAAAAAAAAAAAAAAAAAAAAAAAAAAAAAAAAAAAAAAAAAAAAAAAAAAAAAAAAAAAAAAAAAAAAAAAAAAAAAAAAAAAAAAAAAAAAAAAAAAAAAAAAAAAAAAAAAAAAAAAAAAAAAAAAAAAAAAAAAAAAAAAAAAAAAAAAAAAAAAAAAAAAAAAAAAAAAAAAAAAGAAAAAAAAAAAGGAAGGAAAAAAAAAAAAAAAAAGAAAGAGAAAAAATAAGGAAAAAAAAAGAAAAAAAAAAAAAAAAAAAACACAAGAGAGAAGAGAAAAAAAAAAAAATGAAATAGAGAGAAAAAAGAAAAAAAAAAGAACAAAAAAAA